>NC_056746.1:315118867-315253867 GCF_019279795.1 Protopterus annectens
GCATGTAATATGTATATGTAATATATATATGCATTACGTATGCATGCATATGTATGTATGTATGTATATATGCATGCGTATACATACATATATATATATATATATATATGTATACATACATAACCATACATAATATATATATGTATATATATATATATACAATATGTACAACCTTAATATGTATGTATATATATATACATATACATACATATATATGTATATGTATGCTCTAAATATATGTGTGTGTGTGTATATATAATATACGTACACGTATATATATATATATGTATATATATACATGCAACCATGTATGTATGTGTATATACGTACATATGCATGCATGTATATGTATGTATATATGTAATAATATATACAACAATACATACATGTATATATATGTATATATGCGTATACATACTGTATATGTATATATATATGTATGTACGTATGCATGTAATAATAATAATATATTACTGTATACGTACATATATGTAATATATATATATACATATACATACATATATATATATATATATATATACATACATATATACATATATATATATATATATATATACATATACATACATATATACATATATATATATACATATACATACATATATATATATACATATACATACATATATATATATACATATATATAATATATATATATATAAAATATATACATATATATATATACGTACATACATATATATATACATATATGTATATATACACGTACGTATATGTATGTAACATATGTATTAGCTTTAAGTCTACCAAATGGACAATTTCGGTCTAGGGATGTTTCTTATATTGCTTAGTCTACCTATTCTAATGGTAACGTATCCTGTTTTGTCATATATATGCCCAACCTGCCACTGTTCAATCGAACTCGGTTTGCCCTATATGTCATACCTGCTCCAATTGTTCATACCTGTTATTGTACATGCCGGCCCAATACCTGCACTTTAAAGCATATATGGTTTGGTGGCGCACTACTAGGTATACACTATCAAAGCCTAGCTGCTTAGTTGGGGCTACTGCCCACTATATTTATCTGCGTGAGATCATGCACACACAATTGCCTGGCGCGCTTGCTCACCTATACATATATAGCTAGCTCATGATGCACGTATTTTGGGAGTTACCATGCAGGCCAAATAGTCAGTATATATATACATACATATATATATACATGGACATATATATATATATATACATACCCATATATATATACATTACGCATATATATATATATACATACATACATATATATATATATATATATGCAAATACACCCTATACCATACATGGACTATATATACATGGTACAGGTAAGTGAGATATATGCCCTAACTATATAGGCGAGTGGGGAGCTACTGGATTGTGATCATTGCACCATATATATATATACCGTAATATATGTAATAGCCGCCGCCTTCCCAGCATGTATATATATATATATATGTCCATGTCAGTACATATATATATATACCAGGGTGCATCGATGTATGAGTACAGGATCGGGCCGAATAATGGATATATGCCCCCTCTGTACGTAATGGCACTCATGTAACGAACACTACATACGGCATATATATATATCACCATATACATGGCCTATATACATGCATAGCGCGATCATATACCCATATGTATAGCCAGGTATGTCCATATGTCCATATATGTACTATTTAGTCCTATGGGAGACATAGACGAGGTATACATACTATCGCGTCATACGTCGCACCATACTCCCTGGTCCATATATACCCCCATATATATCATACATATATATATGTATACATATATATATATACACGTCACTATATATATACATATATATATATACATATATATAATAACCCTCAACAGTGGGGAGGCGGTAATAACCCTACCCATATATATGCGCATATATATGCATAACCTGACGACCCGCCGGTATCTGCAGGGACGTAGACGTATGCCCATATCCGTGGGTACGTAGGTATCCAATTGATGTACGGCCGGATCCAACCCTATATTCCAAAGGTAAGGTATTCTCAGGAGTACGTACATGTCAGGTCACGTGGGCAGCTGTTTCCCAACAAACGCGGTCATAGCTGACATGAAAGTCCAGCTGGATGGCATAACCTATGCATGTAGAATTGAGACCTTGTATATATACGGGGCCTCTCCATTTTACCCAGTGATGCAGCATGCACCCGTCAAGGTGTTCGGAATGTCCAGCAGGGGTCCAACCCTGGAGGTGTATGGCAATCCTAGCATTCTGGCGGAATGGAATGTATGGCACCATATGTAGGTACCTGATTGAACCAGGTGTGTGTGTGTGTGCCAATGTGGCGAATGTAAGTAATTTAACATGGGCTCAATTAGCGCCAGCTACGGCTCAACTAACTATCTATATACCAGTGGATGGGCCTCAAGGGCTGGTATAACCTATATCATGAGAGCTAGGTCGCAAAGACCCATGACTCCATGCTCCAAGCTGGTAATGGGGCAATGTAATACAAAGTACAAGCCTCGGGTGTCATATGCCTGGATGGGTTAGGCCTATATGGTCCCGACATGCCCAGTACCTTAATCCGTGGGAATGTATCAGCACTCAGGTCACTTTTTCCAACCCATACAGCTGATAATCCTATATGTCATGCCTGTATATGCTTATATACATAGCTATTGCTGCTCAACTATGTGCCTATACCTCCTGCTGGTTTAATACATGCGTGCATGGCAGATGCTCAGATCTATGCACATATCAGGGTATGGGCCTAAACATCTACAGCATATATATATAACCTGATATACCCGCTACCCCAGTACCCACGCTATAGACCCCTCCACGACTGCAATCTGAGGATTATATGCAGTCATTTAGCCATATAATGCAAGTCATGTCAGCCCCTAGTCCCAGTATATATAGCCATATAAGGCTAATTCAAGCTATATATATATATCTTTGTTGGAGTCGTATGATTATCCAATCATATAGGTGAGTGACTCATCATATGTATAACGGTCGGTGCCACTATTGGACGCTCAATCCGTAGTCCAGCTTTTTAACCAAACATCATAGGTCAAACCTATTTAAGAAACCAGTGGAGCCGCTATGACATGGTGCGGGGCTAACTCAAATGAGCTGCCACTCAATTATGCTGGTGGAAAATCTGTCCTGTGTGACCAGCTGTGTGTGTGGTAGCAAGCAGTTGCCACGAAACCCCGTGTGCCTGGGAGGGTTTTTACCAGGCACTCGTGGTCGAGTTATCAATCGTGCGTGTCCAGTGGGTGAACACGAGAATTTACAAATGTACCTGACCAAAAGAGCTTCCTAGGTATTAAATATCTGACCTGTGAGTAGCATCTTGCCCCAAAATGGGCTATTGATGAACTGATCCCACAATAGGGGAAGTGTGGATGCCTGCAGCCATTGGGTCCTACATTTGGGGATCAATGAAGGGAAGGGGAGGGGACCTAACTCATGGCTTGATGCCATGGAGATAATGTTGCATTATTACCATAATATCTTAGCCCAGACTCAGGGACAGTAAGATTGCATCCCGTTCAAATTAATATTCCAAATGGTTTCACTTTCGAGGGGATCAAAGGGACTCTTGATGTAGTAATCGGATGGATTCCTAAAGCACTATCCATGCTATCCCAATCATGCTGTTTCAGGGACAGGTAGATATCCTATTAGGTCATTGTGGCCTCTGCCACCCCATAGATGTGTGCCTTAGGGTTGGTAGGCAATTACCCCAGAGGGACTAAGGGGATTTCCAAGGCCATATGCCAGCATTAATATGGTCATATATAGTGCGCTGCAGGGTATACACTAGCGACATGCAGGGTATAGCAACTATGCGTATATATATATATATGTGGATATATATACCTATATATATATATATATATATATATATATATATATATATATACATATGCAGGTCTTACATCAGGGTGTTGCAGCTTGGACGACTTTTTATCAGGCAGTTGTGTGTGTGTGTGTGTGTGTGTGTGTGTGTGTGTGTGCAGGCAGCGAGAGCACCCAGGAGTGTTCGAAACCAGAGGTATATGGATCCCATCCTCCTAGCCATGGGTCCATTCTTAAACCCCATGGGAGTCAAATGTACGAACGTATATACCTCATTCGGTAGTTTGGTCCAGCTAAAAACTAGGAATATTAGGCAAAAGGATAAACTATCGGCTTTTGCAAGCCAGTAAACCTTTAGGGGCTTTAGTTATGGTCCATGTAATCAAAATTGTCACTTATGTTAGGTATATTGGCGGGAAGTGGCACAACTTTTGACCAAAATCTAGCCATTTTAAGCATATACGCCGGCCACTACAGTCGTCATATCAGTAAGAACCAGTGCAGGGCCGAGAGCATGTCGTCCGGGTTATGTATTATGTCAGAGCCGGGGCATGCCGTTTTTCGGAAGGAGTTGCGTCCCTGAGAAATACGGTCAGGTTAGAAGCGTCGTCCTTGGAGGTGCGGCTTAGATACCTCACTGTACTCTTTGCCAGTAGTTGGTTGAACGCCCTTTACAAAGTCCCCAGTTACAGGTTCATCGGACGTAACTTCCAACAAATTTTTAAGTCGAACACGGAGGAGCTATCAATGTGTATTCACGTCCTAAAGATACTTCCACACACGACCTTGCCTGCCTCAGGCGCTACATGGGTAATGGGCATTTGGGTACACACAAGCCGAAGGCTGATCCCAACGTTTAGGTGACGTAATCTGCATGTGCAACTAAACAAAATTGTGGTCAAGGGGTATAAAACTGCCTGTGAGCAGTGTGTGTATAGCCTTTTAGCGAACCCAGGCACTTGTCTATATTAGAGTCTGGAAATGCGTCTAATGTGACCCCACTTTCCTGTAGGGCTGGTTGTACCTTGGGTGAAGGGGGATCACAGCTCTTTGTCGAGATTATCAGTCTAAGCGGGCATATGAAGGCCCACTCGCCTCCAGAACCACGTACCACCGGGTACTGATGAATTTGAGCGAGTTAGCGAACTACGGAGGCCTAAAGCATAGACTGAGCACACATATTACTCGGATAGGGAGAGGCCTGGTCAACACCCCACCGGTAATTCAGGCCCATGACTTGCTATAGAAAAGTAGTTTATAAACTCAAATGCTATGGAACAAGCGTTGTGTTAATGCAAGGGTAGACTCATCAGCTTCACATGTTAGTTGGCCTCGCCTCCAATTAACATGTACTGGACCAATGGTTTGCAGAATCAGCATCACGGCATTTAGGCCATGCAAGGTTGAACAGTGACTGAATGCGTCCCAGACCCAAGTTTCATGTTTGGAGGGGACTGTATCCTGGACTCACTGGTGAAGGTCAGACCATAAACTAATCTCACTGGATATTCACATCCAAATAAAGCTTTACCCGCCAGATTCAGGTCCGCTGCTTGAGAAACTACAGGTCAAAACCGGCGGGACTTTGAAAAGTAAACTTAATTCACCGAATCCTAAGCAAAACCTTGTGAGGTTAGAAGAATTTCCTGGCCCAAATCGTTCTTCGATGGCACCCAATGAAATGCAAAGGAATCGTGCAGGTTAAAAGACACAACGCAGAATCCTTTATAAACGCATTCTATGAACACCTTCAGGAATGCATGGATCATGCAATCCCAAATAAAACCAAGACCCAATCCTCCAAAGGCAGGTGTCCTGTCTGGTGGACCCCAGCCATAAACAAACTATACAACAGAAGGAGGAAGCTACTACATGACAGAGCAAAATCCCAAAAAGGGAAGGCATCTCTGATAAGTATTAGCAAAAAACTACAGGCACTCATAAAATCTTCTAAGGCCAACTTCGAGAGAAAAATTGCACAGGACACTAAGGATAATCACAAGGCTTCCTTTAGTTATGTTAGGAACCTGGGTGGGAATTCCCAGATATGCTCAGAATTAGTCCAAAATGACAAAAAATACACCGAACCCACAGACATTGCCAACATCCTAGCTGACAGGTTCAGCGTAAACTCCCCCCCTCTCCCCACCAAAAGGGCAAATATCTATCCCAGCAGAGTGCTGCCCCCTGACATCTCAGATGCTCAGGTAAGAGCCGCCGTCTCCAAAGCAAAAAACACAGCATCAATGGGACCAGATGGTGTCCCGGGCTGCATCCTACATGAACTCCAAGAAGAGCTAAACCCAAACATAAAACTACTGTTCAATCTCAGCCTTACTACAGGATATGTACCCAAAGCATGGCGTACAGCAACAGTGGTCCCTCTCCACAAAGGTGGTGCCTCAACGGATCCTGGAAACTATCGCCCCATAAGCCTGACTAGCTTGATTTGCAAAGCTATGGAAAGGATCATCATGGTCCTCATAAATTAAGACATTGGGGACCTACAGACACTGGATCCTACCCAGTTCGGCTTTGTTAAGGGCAGATCCTGCCTCTTAAACCTGGTTGATTTCTTTGAAACAGTCACCAAGGCCATTGACGAGGGGAAGGTGGTCCACACAGCCTACCTGGACCTCGCAAAAGCCTTCGATACAATATTCCACTCGGGCATTATAGATAAGCTCACCAGCTTAAATATAAACCCCTATGTCACTAGATGGGTTGCAAACTGGCTCAAGGACAGAACCCACATGGTTAGAATTGCTGGAGCCATGTCAGATTCCAAACCAGTTACAAGTGGCGTCCCACAAGGCTCAGTCCTGGGACCTCTCTTGTTCGGTATATATTTCTCGGAGGTACAGGTCAACACGGAAGGACTGTGGCTGACCAAGTTTGCAGATGACTGCAAACTAGGCGCCATAATAGACTCTCCAGCCGACACAAGCATCCTACAAAAGGGCCTTACAGAAACAGACAACTGGTGCTAGAGCCATGGCCTCAAGCTAAACGCCAAAAACAGACAACTGGTGCTAGAGCCATGGCCTCAAGCTAAACGCCAAAAAGTGTACAGTCATCCCCTTTGGCAAAAACAAAGTGCCCACAAATTACCACATAGGTGGTAATCCATTAAGTACGGAAGAAGTAATTAGGGTCCTGGGGACCCAAGTTGATAGCAATCTCTCATTTGAAAACCACGTGGCCAAAGTGGTTAGAAAAACATTTTATATAGCCCACCTAATAATGAAGGGATTCACATCTAGATCAGGGGAGGTCATCGTGCCTCTTTACTCATCCCTCATCAGGCCCATAATAGAGTACAATGCCCCTTTTGAGATGTACCTTACCAGACACCTGCAGCAACTGGAAAGACCCCAAAAGTACCTCACCAAGAGGATCAAAGGGCTCAAACAGATGACATATGCTGCCTGGTTAAAGAAACTCCAGCTCTACTCAGTGGCATACTGCCTGCTCAGAGGCGATCTGTGCCCGATGTATAAAGCCATGTCCAACCCGGAATTAATGGACATGCTGCACCTCAGAAAATCCAAATCCCATCGAGCTACGCGCTCGAGAGACTTGAACCTCAGCACTGAAATAAACAGGACATGCTGGAGGGACAGATTCATAACCCAGAGGCTCCCTTCACTCTGGAATAAAATCCCAGTCCAGGTTAGGCAGAGTCCCTCATTGACTCTCTTCAAGAAGAATCTTGATGAGTGGATGGGAGATCGTAGGTTTAACCCGGGTATCACTTCTGTGTCACTGTTAGACAGAGGCACAGTATACTAACCTCGAAAAAGGCATATTGAACAGCTAGCAAATCTTTCTGGTTGATATGTAGATGCATTTGTTTTGGGGTCCATATGCCCTGAATGCATCTTCCTGCCATGTGGGCCCCCCAGGCATAATCTGATGCGTCTGTTGTTAAGGTTTGGCTGGCAGGGGGTAAAGTGAAGGCCCGTCTCATGTTTTGGTGACATGCCTTTGCCCACCATAGAAACTCCTGTTGCAGACAGGGAATGAGAGTAATTATAGTTTCCAGGCTGTGGCAATGTTGAGTCCAAACACTTTTTAGGTACCACTTGAAGTTTCCTCATATGCAGTCTTGCATATGGAATGAGTAGGATGCAGGATGCCATGAAGCCCAAAGCCTGCAGAATTTTTCTTGCAGATAACTGGGCCTTTGTTGCTAACATTTTGAAATAGGTAGTCAGTTGCCTTTGTTTGTCTGGCGTGAGATAAGCCATTTGGGCAATTGTACTTAAGCTTGCACCCAGGAATATTCTCTCTTGAGAGGGTACTAGTTTTTATTTCTTTTCGTTGACTGTATACCCTAGGCATGTTAGGAGTTTTTTTCACAAATGCCAGATGCTGTAGAAGGTTGTCCTTGTTCTCTGCTTGAATTAGACAGTCGTCCAAGTAAGGATATATTTGTATTCCTCTTTGTCTGCAGAATGCAATCACTGGTGCCAGGCACTTTGTGAAGACCCTGGGAGCAGTAGATAAGCCAAAGGGCAGTGCAGAGAATTGGTAATGCTTTGAGCCTGCCTTGAATCTGAGGTATCTTCTGCATATTTGTCTGAATGGGACATGCAGGTATGCCTCTTTTAGATCTAAACTTACAAGCCAAGCGTTCTTGCCCAGCATGGGCAGAAGCTGCTGCAAAGTCAACATTTTGAATTTTGGTATATCCAGGAATGTGTTCAGAATTGATAGGTCCAGTATTGGCCTCCAGGCTTTGTCCTTTCTGCGTACCAAGAACAGTCGAGTAAAATCCTTGTCCCCACTCTTGCTCTGGCACTTGTTGAATAGCCCTCATGTCCATGAGGGATGAGACTTGTTTTTGTGCCTCTGCCCTTTGATTTTTTGGGAGATCTGGCCAGCCATTTGCCTTTGGCAGGCTATGGAAATGCGACACGATATTTAGAACCCACTTGTCCTGGGTTATAATGTGCCAATTTTGAGAAAAAGTGCTAATTTTCCCCCTAAGGATGCTGCCAGGAAATAAGTGCTTGGTACAGGCAGGGGGAAGTCACTGGGACTGTTTCCTGTAAGGCTGTGATTTGTCTTCTCCACTTTTGGAGGTAGAAGCACCCCATTGCTTTGACCTGTATGAACCTTGCGCCTGGGATCTACCTCTTGGGCGTCTGGGTCTGCCCCTTTGAGGTCTGTCTGACACAGGAAAGGACCAATTCTTTGTTGGCCAGTGTCTACTAAACCTAGGTGGCTGTACTTGTAAGAAATCTTTGACCGTTTGCATAGATTTAGCCTTGTCCTCCATTTTCTTTAACACCTCTTCTGCCTTAACACCAAACAAAGTATCATGCTGTAAAGGTGCATCTAATAATTTAACTTTAACATGATCAGGCAGATTTTGTTCCTTTAACCAAGCATGCCTTCTAATTACAGAGCCTGTAATCATGCCCTGCAGGAGGCCTCTA
The DNA here is from genome assembly GCF_019279795.1 of Protopterus annectens. Taxonomy (NCBI): domain Eukaryota; kingdom Metazoa; phylum Chordata; order Ceratodontiformes; family Protopteridae; genus Protopterus; species Protopterus annectens. The sequence continues at coordinate 315,128,192 of NC_056746.1, forward strand.
AAGAATCAAAACCACATTGCAAAGTATGCTTTCCAACTTGTTCAGCTGCATGCAATATATCCTGCATGTCCTTGTTTTCTGCACATTCAAAATTTAACAACATTTTCTGTTTAAGCAATGCCAAGACATGTTGCTGATATTTGAGCATATGAAACTGACAGTTTAAGGCCCTTATAGCCAAGGTAGCAGATGTGTAAATCTTTTTTCCCATCTATACAGTGCTCTAGAATCCCTGTCAGAAGGGGTAGGGTTTTTCATAGCAGAAGCCTTAACTCCCTTGGGACCCTGAGAAATAGTTTCTGGGTCTGCAGCAGGGTTTTTAAAAAGGAACTTGTGTGAGTCAGGAACCCTGTAATATCTGTCAGGCTTAACAGGGGCTGGAGGTAAAGAGTCAGGGGTAAGGCTAGACTCCGAAAGCACATCATCTACAATGTCCAACAAAGAAGGGATGGCAAATGGCTTGTGCTGTGGTAGTAACAGGAAATCCCTGAGCCTCTTTTTAGATTCTGAAAAATCTTGGCTCTCCCAGTGGAAATGCTCCCTCATGGTATGTAAGGTTTCCCCAAAAGAATAGTACTCAGGAGGAGAAGCTGAAGGAATGGATTCTTCAGCATCAGAATCCTCATAGGGGGGGGAAAGAATATTCCTGATCAGAAGAGGAATCAGAAGAAATGGAAACATGATCTGAAGATTCATAGTCAGTCTCTTGCCTAGGCCTCTTACCAGGAGGGGGATGGGAACCCCTGATCAAGGTAGTCAAGTCTTCGGCCATTTTGAGCATCTGTTTTTTGGGCATGGAAACATGTCCACATGGCTCTTGAGTTTGCTTCTTTGTCTTTGAAGGTGCTTTAGTCTTTGCCTTTGAAGTCGGTTTAATGTATAGCTGTTTGGGTCTGAATACACCCTCAGAAGCCAGTGCCTGCTCAGCGGCTCCGGACCCAGCTGAAGGATTAGCGTCTGAGTCTTCAATACCCTGAGTTTCCAGCTGCATGGCCGACTCCACGTGGGAGTCGCTAGCAGCCTGTGACTCTAAAGTAGAGGTCATCAGGGGCTGCAAAAGCGCCTCACTGAGAACCGGCGACTGGCTTAGAAGAAGCTTCGTCGTCGGTTTTGGGCCTCGGCTGTCTTTCTGTTTCTTTGAGTTTTTTGTAAATTCCGGTAGTCAGATGGCTTTCCGACGACATTTCTGGATAATTAAATCTGCGTCCATAGTAGTTTAAAAAATCATACCGGCGCTTAATAGTGCGTTGGTTAAATCTAGCACAAAACCGACAACCCAGAAAGTTATGATCAAAGCCTAGGCAAAAAATATAGTAAGAAAGAAAATCCGTATGAGGCATTTGCTTCCCACAAGAAATACAATTATTAACTTTTTCTGACATCGGTTCTGGAGCAAGAAAAAAGTTTCCCCAATGGGGTACTTAGCTTTATATAAGACTTTGGATCTGAAATTCGAACTCGAAAATATCAGGAGTCGGCCGACTGGCACTTGCGAACTGCTTCTGCTTCGGGCACCGCACAGCAAGAAAGATTAAAGAAAATGGCATCAGCTGCTTCTTTTATACCCCTGATGACCTGACGTCAGGGAGGGGGCGACAACAGCCGACGCAGGACCCAAGACTTTGGAATTCAGGCCGACTTGAGGGCAACCTGCTCGCAGGATTACCCAAATGTAATGACTGTAACAGTGAAACACGAAGAACATCACCCTTTGGACTCTGTGAAATAGTTTCAGGATTAGCAGCAGGGTTTCTAAATAAAAATTTATGTGAGTCAGGGACCCTCTAATATCTGTCAGGCTTACTGGGAGCTGGAGGTAAGGAGTCGGGGGTCAAGCTGGACTCTGAAAACACATCATCCACAATGTCTAAAACAGGGGGAATGGCCAAAGGCCTGTGCTGAGGGAGAAGAAGGAAATCCCTGAGCCTCTTTTTCGATTCTGAGAAGTCTTGACTCTCCCAGTGAAAATGCTCCCACAAAGTATGCAAGGTTTCCCCAAATGAATAATCCTCAGGAGAAGAAGCAGATGGTATATACTCCTCTGCATCAGACTCCTCATAGGGAGGTATAGATAATTCCTGATCAGAAGAGGAATCAGAAGAAATAGAAACCTGATCTGAAGATTCATAATCAGTGTCTTGCCTAGGGGCCTCTTATCTGGAGGGGGATGGGTACCCCTGATCAAGGTAATAAGGTCTTCAGCCATTTTAATTATCTGTTTTTTAGACATAGAGGCCTGTGCAAGTGGCTCATGCATCTTTTTTTAGTTTTAGAAGTTGCTTTTGTCTTTGGTTTTGTAGCTGTCGTCGGTTTGATATACAAATGTTGAGGTCTGAATACACCCTCAGAAGCCAGTACCTGCTCAGAGGCTCCGGACCCATCCGAGAGAGATACATCCATCGGTCCAATACCGTGAGTATCTTACGGCATGCTGGACTCCACATGGGTGTCGGTAGAGGCCTGCGACTCGAAGGTAGCAGGTATCAGGGGCTGCGAAAGTGCCTCACTGAGTACCGGTGAACCGGCTTAGGAGAAGCTTCGTCGTCTGTTTTGGATCTCGACTGCCTTTCTCTGTACTTTTCTTTGCTTTTTTTATGTACTCCGGTAGTCGGATTGCTACCAGACAACATTTCTGGATAGTTAAATCCGTTTCCAAAATACTTTGAGGCAAAAATATACGCTTAATAGTGCGTTGGTTAAATCTAGCACAAAACAGACAGCCAGGCACGTTGTGATCAGGGTCTAGGCAAAGAATACAGTATAAATGGAAATCCTTATGAGGTATTTGCTGCTCACAAGTAATACAATTATTAACTTTTTCTGACGTCGGTATGGAGCAAGAAAAAAGTTTCCCCAATGGGGTACTTAGCTTTAGTGAAGACTTCGGTTCTGAAAGTCAAACTCGAATATTTCAGTAAATCGGCCGACCGGCACTTGCGAAATGCTTCTGCTTCGGGCACTGCGCGGCAAGAAAGACTAAAGAAAATGGCGTCGGCTGCATGTTTTATACCCCTGACGTCATGGAAGAGGAGACAGCAACTGACAAAGGACCCAAGACTTTGGAATTCAGACCGACTGAGGGCAACCTGCCAGCAGATTACCCAAATGTAATGACTGCAACAGTGAAACACAAAGAACATCCCGCTGCCCTAGTCATACCCTTTGACTGTGTGCTCAATGAGCCTCATGGATGAATTGCATATCGAATCAAGGATTGCCAGCTGGGAAGCTACTTTGTCCTGACCTCCCTCAGCTACTGCTCCTGTTAGAGTATCTGATAGCTCCTTTATCAGATCTAATTGAAGTCCCATGAAATGTGCCATGAAGTTCAAGGACCTGAGCACAAAGGTCGATTAAGAGTATACATGCTTCTTGAATCTATTGTCCTAGACTCTTTATTACGAGGATGGACAGTAGGACTTTCATCAATAAGTTCCTTTTTGGTGGCTGCCGCTACCACCATGGTATCTACTGGTATCTCTTTAGCCCAGTGCTGCTGATCCTAAGGAGCTGACAAAATGTGGTCTGATCTCTTAGGAAATGGTTCAATGGAATCTGGTATATTCCAAGCCTGCTGCACAATACATTTAATCAGATCGTTTGCAGGCAGAGAGATCCAAGAGATAGATGGTCTAGCACAGAACACCTCCAGGTGTAGGATTCCTCAAAGGAAGGCTGATGAGAAGTCCAGCCACCCCTCTGTTTCAGGATCTCTAGTATGTCTCCAAAGGAGACATCTTCCGGGGAGTGACTTTGGGGAACCTTCCCCTTCATCGAAATAGTTATCTTCTGTGCAAGACTCTTCAGGGGAGTCCTAGTGCTTCCTCTTGCACTTCCTCTTCAGGGGTATCTCCTCAGTGGGATGGGCTAGAGAGGTGTCCGAAGATGACATTACCACCATGATTAGATCCTGAGGTTTCTGTGCCCGCTGTCCTAGGGAAAACACTGGAGGGAGCTCTGGGCGGAGGGTATAGCAGGGTTGTTGGTCCAAAAAAAGTGGTATAGACTGTGAGACCGCAGTGGACAAGGCCCTCTTCATAGCCTGGAAAGCAGGTCCCCCCAGTAGAGGAATTTGAGACAGGAAACAAAACAGACTCCTTCGGAACAGTGGTCCTATCCCACACCAAGGAAGCCACAGTCAAGCTCACTTGTGCCAAAACCCTGAGGAGCATGGATGGCTCTGACAATACCGGAGTGGAATCACGCTCCCTGTAATAGACAACAAAGCTATGACCCCAGGAGATCTCCGGTCCCAACAGAACCCAAGAGCTCAGGGCAGTGATCGGTGCTAGAGACGTGGATCTGACCAGCACTGAGACAGTAGAAGTTGAGACTGCTGGCAGCAGGAACTCAGAAGGCTCAGCTGGAGTCAGAGGAGGAACAAGCACTGGTGTAGAGACAAGTAAAACTACAGATAGGCTAGGAACTCATGAAGGGGTTAATCCCCTCATCACCAGGAGCTGGTCCACCAGTCTCAAAATATCGGACTCCGTGAGGCTCTTGGTGGAACGGAACGAAGAGACTGATTGGGAAAGTACAGTTTTGTACCTATCATAAATGTAGATGTTCGAGTGTTCACCCTGCTGCAGTCATCACACTTGGGTTATCCTGCCGTCAGACAGTCCCGCAGTCGGTCTGAATTCCAAAGTCTTGGTCCGGCGTCGGTTGCTGTCGCTTCTTCCCTGATGTCAGTGCACCAGGGGTATACAAGAGGCATCCAATGCCATTTTCTTTCTTGCTCCAGATGTCAGGTGCCCCCAATAGGTAGGCAAAAAAAAAATATATATATATATATATATATATATATATATATATATATATATATATATATATATCGCTAGATAAAAAAGTAAAACAATACCTTTAGGCACAAGGAAATACACCACAGAGGTTTTATAGGATAGAGTAGTATAGATTAGTTCAGCTAGTTCAGAGGGGATGGAGGGAGGGTAACCTGGACTGCAGCAGGGTGAACACTCGAACATCTACATTTATGGTAGGTACAAAACTGTACTATGTTCATCGTGTTACCCTGCTGCAGTCATCACACTTGGGTTGAATCCCAAAGTTAAGGATGGGAGGTGGAGTTGAACAGGGTTAGAAGAAGCTAGTAGGCCCTGCAAAACTTCAGTGGCAAAACCAGCTCTAGTCTTAGAATATAGAGGTAAGTGATAGTGTTTGGTGAAGGTGTGTACTGAACTCCAAGTTGCAGCTTCCAGAATATCCTTGGTTGGTACTCCCCTGAGAAAGGCTGCTGATGTAGCTGTAACCCTGGTGGAGTGGGACCTAATGTTAGGAGGTACCGGTTTCCCATGATGCGTGTAGCAGAAACGTATGCAATGCCCTATCCATTTAGAAATAGTCTGTTTTGAGATAGCTTTTCCTTGTGATCCTGTAGCATAGGCTACAAAGAGCTGGTCAGTTTTTCTGAAAGCCTTAGTTTTATCCAAGTAGTAACGTAATTGCCTGTGAATGTCCAAAGAGTGCAGGAGTCTTTTTCCTTTGTTCTGGGGATTTGGGAAAAAGGTGGGCAAATGAATGGTTTGGTTTAGGGCCACACTGGATACCACCTTTGGCATAAAGGAAGAGTTAGTTCGCAGAGAGACTCTGTCTTGATGAAAAATGAGGAAAGGCTCCACTGCCATTAGTGTCTGTAGCTCTGAGACTCTTCTAGCTGAGATTATTGCTAGTAGCAGGGCAGTTTTCCATGAAAGAAATTTTAAATCAGCTGAAAAAGCTGGTTCAAAGTGCGGCAGTGTAAGCTTTTCCAGAACAAAGTTCATAGGTTCATAGGTTCATAGGTTTATACTAGGCTATCTGCCCTAAGGCATTTATAAGCCTAGCCCAAATTTTTGTGGCTTACGCCACCCCTTATATGAAAAAATACTGTGCCCATTAGTTTGTTGTGCCTCTGTCCAGCAGTGACACAGATATAATTCCCGGGGTAAACCTACGATCTCCCATCTACAGGTCTAGATTTCTCTTGAACAGAGTCAGCGAGGTGCTCTGCCTCACATGGACCGGGATTTTATTCCACAGCATAGGGAGTCTCTGAGTGATAAATCTATCCCTCCAGCACGCCTATTTATATCCGTGCTAAGGTTTAAGTCGCTTGCTCTAGTGGTTTTGGTGGATTTGGATTTTTGAGGTGGAGCATGTCCATTAATTCCAGGTTGGACATGGCCTTGTATGTCAGGCACATGTCACCTCTGAGCAGACGGTATGCGACTGAATAGAGCTGGAGTTTCTTCAATCTGGCAGCATATGACAGATTTTGGAGTCCTCTTATCCTTTTGGTGAGGAACTTTTGGGGTCTCTCCAATTGCTGCAGATGTCGGGTGAGATACATCCCGAATGGGGCATTGTACTCGATCATTGGTCTGATAAGTGAAGAGTACAGGGGAACAATGACCTCACTAGATCTGGATGTGAATCCCTTCATGATCAGGTGGGCAATGTATAAGGTCTTTCTAACCACTTTAGCAATGTGAGTGTCAAAAGAAAGGCCACTGTCAACCTGGGTCCCCAGGTCCCTGATAACCTCTTCTGTGCTTAGTGGATTGCCACCTATATGGTAGCTTGGGGTTACCTTGTTTTTCCGAAGGGTATGACTATACATTTTTGGCGCTGGCGTTTAACTTCAGGCCATGGCTCTGGCAGCAGCTGTCTGTTTCGGGGAGTCCCTTCTGAAGGATATCCGTGTCCGATGCACTTTCCACTATGGCGCCCAGTTTGCAGTCGTCTGCAAACTTTGTCAGCCAAAGTCCTCCCATGTTGGCCTGTACTACTGAGAAGTAGATGCCAAACAATAGGGGGCCAAGGACCGAGCCCTGTGGGACACCACTTGTGACCGGCTTGGAGTCTGACACAGCGCCAGCAACTCTAACCCTGTGGGTTCTGTCCTTAAGCCAGTTTGCAACCCATCTTCTGACATATGGGTTTACATTTAAGCTGGTAAGTTTTTCTACAATACCCGAGTGGGGTATTGTGTCGAAAGCCTTTGCAAGGTCAAGGTAGGCTGTATGGACTGCCTTTCCTCATCAATGGCCTTGGTGACTGTTTCGAAGAAGTCGACCAAGTTCAAAAGGCATGATCTTCCCTTGACAAAGCCAAACTGGGTCGGGTCCAATGTCTGCAAGTCCCCTATATCTTTGTTTATGAGCTCCATTATGATCCTCTCCATAGCTTTGCAGACTAGACTTGTTGCTTATGGGGCGGTAATTACCAGGGTCCGTAGAGGCACCGCCTTTGTGGAGTGGGACCACAGTTGCCGTACGCCACTCTTGGGCACGTATCCTGTGGCAAGGCTGAGATTAAACAGCTGCCTTATGTGCGGGTTTAATTCCTCATTTAGCTCGTGTAGCACACAGCCGGGGACACCATCCGGTCCCATTGATGCTGTGTTTTTAGCTTTAGAGAGAGCAGCTTTCACCTGCGCATTTGAGATATCCGGGAGGCTACACTCGGCTGGGATAGTTATCTCTCCTTTAGGGGAGAGGGGTCAAGTTTGCACTGAACCTGCCTGCCAGTATGTTGGCAATGTCTGTGGGTTCAGTGATTTTTGTATCATTTTGGACTAATTCTGAGCATATCTGGGAGTTTCCACCCAGGTTCCTAACATAGCTGAAAAAGGCCTTATGATTGTCCTTGAATCCATGGCAATTTTTCTCTCAAAATTGGCCTTAGTTGATTTTATGAGTGCTCGATTTTTTACTAATAATGATCAGGGGTGACTTCCCTTTTATGGATTTTGTTCTATCATGTAATAGCTTTCTCCTCTTATTGTAAAGTTTGTTAATGGCTGGGGTCCACCAGACTGGACGCTTGCCCTTTGTGGAAAGAGTCTTGGTTTTATTTGGGATTGCCTGATCCATGCAGTCCTGGAGGTGTTCATAGAAGGCATTTGTAAGGGCTTCCGCAGCTTGGGTTGTGGTTTCCTCTGGCTCAGGGGCCTTGAAGGATACCACACCAGTCTTGAGTAGTGTGAAGTTTGCTTTAGAGAAGTTCTTCACTATGGTCTTTTTGTTTGGGGTGGGGCGGATGTGGATTTCCAGTGAGATTAGTTTATGATCAGATCTCACCAATGAGGGATATACTTCCAGTGTGGAGCATTTTGTCCCCATGTTTGTGACAATGAGATCTAGTATATTTTCTCCTCTCGTGGGAACAGTGACTAGCTGTTCCATGGCATTTGAATTTATGAACTCCAGGAACTGGGCTAGAAAGTTAGGGCTTGAGTAATGTTCCCAGTCTATATTCGGTAGTTGAAGTCACCCAATATGATGGTGTTTGGAGATACATTTATACCCTCCAGTGTCTTCAGGAAGGCTGTGTGGGGTTCCTGAGCTTGAGAGGGTGGCCTGTAGCATGCTACAATTTGTAGAGCAGTTTTGCCTATGGTTAGTTGCACCTGGATGGTTTCAAGCTTCGTGCATTGCCACCAACCTGGAGGTGTGGGTATCCTTTATGAATATGGATACACCCCTACTTTTGTGGTGTGGTCCGGGTTTTGGGGCCGGAACGCATGATATGAGGTAAAACCTAATAGTGCCGGGGTGCTCTCAGGAGCCTTGAACCAGGTTTCAGTTACAGCACAGACATCGATGTTCTCCATACTGTGAAGGGCCTCGAGTGCGTGCATTTTGAGATTTAGACTTCTGGCATTGAGCAGCATTACCCTCAGTTTCTTCCCATTTTTGTTTTCTAGGGTGGTAGGTTTAGAATTTGAGCCTTGCCTAAAAAAGGCACTATGGGGGTGGCAAGAGCCTTTGTTGAAATCCCAAGTAGGTGTTGGTGCTCTCCTTGGCGGTCTTATGTTCTTAGCCCCTCTGAGGTACTGTCTTAGGAGTGACTGAGAATAAAGGAGGATCCGTGTTGTAATGAGCTGAAATTGCTGAGGCGTGGATCTTAATAGATGAAAAGGAAAGTCCTTTGTGCAACATCTCAGTTAAATATTGTAGAATCTGAGGAATGTTTGGATCAAGGGGATTTTGGGCTTTAGCCTGGTTCCAAGCGCAAAATCTTTTCCATTTGTCTGAATAGGTTTTCCTGGTGCTGGGCCTCCTGGCCTCCAGAATGACATCCATAACAGCTTTGGATAGAGGTGTTGGCTGGTTGTTTAGGTAATTTGCCATGCAGCCAGGTTTAAAGTCTTGAGCTGGCTGTGTAGAATCTGATTGTCTTTCTGGGTGAGCAGGTGAGGAATTTGTGGTAAAATCCATAGTGGGCCATGGGCCATGTTCCTTAAAATTGGATACCAATGCTGGCGTGGCCAGTCTGGTGCAATGTGTATCATTTGTGGCCTCTCTAATCTGACTTTCAGCAGTACCTTTGCTAGAAGAGGCAGTGGAGGAAAGGCATACACTGTCAATGTTTTCCAACTGAATGAGAGGGCGTCCACTTTCCAAGCTTGTGGATGGAATGTCCTTGTGCAAAATTTTTGAAATTGATAGTTTTGGGGGCTTGCAAACAGATCTATGTCTGGGCGTTCCCATTTTTTTTTAAGTTATCATTGCAAATACTTGTGGATCTAGTTTCCACTCATGTGGATCCATGATGTTTCTGCTTAGGTCGTCTGCCAATGTGTTTTTCTTTCCTGGCAAGAATTGTGCTTGTAATTGAACCTGGTAAGTACAGTGTTCCACAAGGTCATTGCTTGCCTGCATAGAGGGTAGGAATGTGTGCCCCCTTGCTTGTTTATGTACCACATTACTGTGGTATTGTCCGTCTTTATTATTAGTTGTCCTGGGTGTAAGAGGTCCTTGAAAGCTGTTAGGGCATTCTTTACTGCTAGCATTTCTTTCTGATTGATATGCAGATGCCTCTGACCTGTAGTCCATTTGCCCTGAATGCACTGTCCTGCCATGTGTGCTCCCCAGGCATAGTCCGATGCATCTGTTGTCATAGTTTGCCTGGCTGTTTGAGAAATGCCAGATGCTTTAAAAGAATGTCCTTGCTTTCTGCTTGAATAAGGCAGTAGTCCAGGTATGGGTATATTTGAATTCCTCTTTGTCTGCAGTATGCAATTACTGGTGCCAGGCATTTTGTGAAGACCCTGGGCGCAGTAGATAAGCCAAAGGGCAGAGCAGAGAATTGATAATGCGTTGAACCTGCAATGAAGCGGAGGTATCTTCTGCAATTTTGTCTGATAGGGACATGCAGGTATGCCTCCTTGAGGTTCAACGTTACTAGCCAAGCATTCTTCCCCAGCATGGGAAGAAGCTGCTGTAGTGTTAGCATCTTGAATTTTGGCACTTGCAGACAGGTGTTCGGAATAGAAAGATCCAGGATGGGTCTCCATGCTTTGTCCTTTCTTGGGACTAGAAAGAGTCTTGAGTAAAATCCTTGTCCTTGCTCCTGTGTAGGTACCTGTTGAATGGCTCTCATGTCCATGAAAGCTGTAATTTGTTTTTGTGCCTCTGCCCATTGATTTGGTGGCAAGTTTGGCATTCCTTTCATCCTTGGTAAGGTATGAAAGTAGAATCTGTATCCTTGAGAGACCATGTTTAGGACCCATTTGTCTTTTGTGAGGATGTGCCAGTTGTCTGCAAAAAATGCTAATTTTCCTCGCAAGGGAGCATAGACTTTGCCTTATCCTCCATTTTCTTTAAAACCTCTTCTGCTCTGACACCAAATAATACATCCTGCTGTAAAGGTGCATCCAATAATTTTGCTTTACCATGATCAGGAAGGGTTTGTTCTTTTAACCAAGCATGTCTACGTATGACAGAGCTAGTAACAGCTGCTCTACAGGAAGCTTCCAACGAATCAAATCCGCATTGTAAAGTATGTTTGCCCACCTGTTCAGCTGCATGCAACAGATCCTGCATTTCCTTGAATTCGAACTGTTCAGTATGTGTGCTCATTTTTTGTTTTAATTGAGACATTAGGAATTGCTGATATTTCAGCATGTGAAACTGACAATTTAATGCTCTCATAGCCAGAGTTGCTGAGGTGTACTATTTTCTTTTCCCATCTATCTAGGGCTCTGGAATCCCTTTTAGAGGGCACAGGATTTTTAGCCATAGAAGCTTTAGCTCCCTTAGGACCCTGGGAAAATGTTTCTGGGTCAGCCACAGGGCTTTTATAAAGGAATTTGTGTGAGTCAGGTACTTTGTAGTATCTGTGTGGTTTGACTGGAGCAGGAGGTAGAGAGTCTGGATTTAAACTAGACTCTAAGTAAACATCATCCACAATATCTAAAACTGGAGGGATAGCAAGAGGTCTGTGCTGGGGTAGTAAAAGGAACTCCCGGAGCCTTTTCTTAGAATCAGAGTAGTCCTGGCCTTCCCAGTGGAAATGTTCCCTCATGGTATGTAAAGTTTCCCAAAAGGAGTAGTCTTCTGGGGGAGATGCTGAGGGAATAGAGTCTTCAGCATCAGAGTCTTCATAAGGTGGAAAAGTGTAATCCTGTTCCTCAGAAGAATCTGAGGAAATTGAAACCTGGTCAGAGGAAGCATAATCCTCCTCTTGTCTTGGTATTTTATCAGGAGGGGGATGGGAACCCCAGATTAGGGTAATCAAATCTTCAGCCATCTTAAGCATCTGTTTCTCAGGCATGGGGCCTTGAACTGTAGACTGAAGTACAGTCTTCTTAGGTTTTAAAGGTGTTTTAAGCTTAGCATAAGATTTAATGGTGAGTGTAGTCGGTCTGAAGACACCTTCTGCAACCGAAGGTGTTTCCACTGCACCGGGGTCTACTTCTGCTCCGGTGTCGGAAAATGGCTGCGTCGGCCTATTAGACTCCGCTTGAGAATCCACAGCTGTCTGGGGTTCCAGTTCTGAGGTCTTCAGGGGCTGCGTAGGCGCCTCACTGAAAAATGGAGAACCGGCGACAGGCCCAGCAGAGGCCTCAGAGTCTGGCTTGTTCCTAGGCTGCCTGTCCTTATCCTTGCGTTTTTATGTATGCCAGTCATCGGCTGCTCCAACGGCAAGATATAATTAAATTTCCTACCAAAGTAATGTCGTGCGAAGTCAAAACGGCGTTTGATAGTTCATTTATTAAACCTAGCACAAAACCGACAAAGTACAGTTTTGTACCTACCATAAATGTAGATGTTCGAGGATCTACAGTGCTGCAGTCATAACCTGTGGGTAGTCCGCTGTCCTCGATCGGCCCGAATACCAAAGAGCTGGGCTGGCGTCGGTCATTGTCGCCTGGAGCTGACGTCAGTACGTAGTAGTACTTAAGCGCATGACCGACGCCATATCCTCAGTCTTTCTTGCCCCAGATGTCAGAAGGCCTAAGAATGAAAGAAGGCCAGAGCCAAAATAGTAAACACCCAACCACAAACTATAGAGGGGAAGGAGGGAGGGATAATTGGACTGCAGCAATGTAGATCCTCGAACATCTACATTTATGGTAGGTACAAAACTGTACTATGTTCTTCGTCTCACATTGCTGCAGTCATAACCTGTGGGTAGAATCCCAAAGCAAAGGAAAAGGGAGGCTGGAAAACTAAGTAGCATTAGGAGCTGCTAACATGCCCTGTAAAACTGCAGTGGCAAACCCAGCCCTGGACTTTTAATAAAGAGGGAGATGGTAATGCTTAGTAAAAGTGTGTACTGAACTCCAAGTAGCTGCCTCCAAAATATCCTTAGTAGCTACCCCCCTCAAAAAGGCAGTAGATGTGGCAGTAGCCCTAGTAGAATGAGGCCTGATCCCAGCAGGAACATCCTTCCCATGATGAGAATAACAAAAAGCAATACATTGACCAATCCACTTAGAAATAGTCTGCTTTGAAACAGCCTTCCCTTGTGAACCCAAAGCAAAAGAAACAAATAACTGTTGACTCTGTCTGAACTCTTTAGTTCTGCTCAAATAATAATGTAACTGTCTGTGGATATCCAAAGAATGCAAGACTTTTTCCCCCTTATTTTGGGGATCAGCATAAAACGTAGGCAAATGAATAGACTGGTTCAAGGCCACATTAGAAATCACTTTAGGCATAAAAGTAGGGTTAGTTGCAAAGAAACTCTATCCTTATGGAATATCAGAAAGGGTTCAACTGCCATGAGTGCCTGCAATTCAGATACCCTCCTAGCAGAAGTAATGGCCAACAAAAAAGCAGTCTTCCAAGACAAAACTTCAATTCAGACAAAGCTGCAGGTTCAAAAGGAGGTAAAGTAAGCTTCTCCAACACAAAATTGAGATCCCAGGAAGGAGTAGGAGCTCTACGTGGGGGTCTTATATTCTTTGCCCATCTAAGAAATTGTTTGAACAAAGGGTGAGAAAATAAAGGAGGGTCACAATCATAGTGAGCAGAAATGGCTGCAGCATGAACCTTCACAGAAGAGAATGACAAACCCTTGTCCAGTAATTCAGTAAGATACTGCAGTGCAAAACTCAAATTAGGCACTGAAACATCAAAGCCCTTTGCTGTGCTCCAAAGAAAAATCTCTTCCATTTATCAGCATAAACTTTTCTAGTACTAGGCCTGGCTTCCAAAATGACATCTAAAACCTGTTGAGGAAGATGAGACCCCACCGGCTCCATTACAGAATACGCCAGGCTGTTAGATGCAGGGACTGCACCAACATTGAGAAAATGATTGTTTGACTGGGACAACAAATGAGGAACCTGTGGCAAAGGCCAAGGAGGCTCCTGAATTAAACTCCTCAGCAGAGGATACCAATGCTGACGTGGCCAATCTGGTGCTATTAGAATCATGCAAGGCTTGTCCCTCCTGGCTTTCAAGAGTACCTTGGGAAGAAGAGGCAGAGGGGGAAAAGCATAAACGTGAAGGTTGTTCCAACTGAAAGATAGAGCATCCACTTTCCAAGCATTTGGGTGGAACAACTTTGTGCAAAATTTTGGCAGTTGGAAATTCAGTGGAGAAGCGAACAGATCTATGTCTGGAGCTCCCCAAGCCACGGTCAACTGTTTGAATACCTGAGGGTCCAGTTTCCACTTGTGGGGATCCACAATTTGCCTGCTCAATACATCTGCTAGGGAGTTCTGTGCTCCTGGCAGAAACCGTGCTTGAAGATTGAAGTGCAAACTCAGAGCAGTCTCCCACAAAATCACTGCTTGTCTGCAAAGAGGGTAGGAATGGGTTCCCCCCTGCTTGTTGATGTACCACATGACTGTTGTGTTGTCTGTTTGAATCAACACCTGTCCCGGCTGAAGTAGGTCCTTGAAGGCTATCAAGGCAAATTGGACTGCTAACATCTCCTTCATGTTGATATGCAAATGTAGTAGTTTGGGAGGCCACGTGTCTTGTATCCATTTTCCATTGAAGTGTGCTCCCCAAGCCAAGTCTGAGGCATCCGTCGTTAGGATCTGACTCGCCTCTGGTCGGATCACAGAGAGTCCCTTGTTTAGGTGACATTCCTGAGCCCACCACAAGAATTCCTTCTGGATGCAAGGTATAATCCAAATGACAGTGTCCAAACCGTGGCAGTGTTGAGTCCACACACTTTTGAGATACCATTGTATCTTCCTTATATGCAGTTTGGCATTGGGAAGTACTAGAATGCAAGATGCCATGAACCCCAAGGCTTGAAGGACTGTCCTTGCAGTCAGCCTGGACATTACTGATAACTGCTGGAAGTACAGATGAAGAGTTCTTTGTTTGTCCGGGGTCAGAAATGCCATCTGAGAAGCTGTATTCAGTCTCACACCCAGAAAGCACATGTCCTGAGAGGGCACTAGACTGGACTTTATTTCATTCACAGAATACCCTAGGCACCTTAAAAAGTACAATTTTGTACCTACCATAAATGTAGATGTTCGAAGATCCACATTGCTGCAGTCCTTACATATGGGTAGTCCGCTGTCCTCGGTCGGCCCGAATACCAAAGTATTAGGCTGACGTCGGTCAAGGCGCTTAAAACTGACATCAGGACGTCAGGGTACAAAAGTGCATGACCGACGTCATATCCTCGGTCTTTTCTTGCCCCAGATGTCAGAAGGCCCTAAAAAGAAAGGGCAAAGCCAAAAAACAGTAAAAAACAACCAACCACCCCTGCACTAACCATATTTACAATATTTACAACCCAAACCACACAACCACCTCTAACTACAGAGGGGAAGGAGGGAGGGTAAATTGGACTGCAGCAATGTGGATCTTCGAACATCTACATTTATGGTAGGTACAAAACTGTACTATGTTCTTCATCTCACATTGCTGCAGTCCTTACATATGGGTAGAATCCCAAAGCAGAGGTAAGGGAGGATGGCAAAACTATAAAGCATTAGGAGCTGCCAAAATGCCCTGTAAAATTGCAGTGGCAAATCCAGCCCTAGATTTAGAGTAAAGTGGAAGGTGGTAATGCTTAGAGAAAGTATGCACTGAACTCCAAGTAGCTGCCTCCAAAATATCCTTAGTAGCCACCCCTTAAAAAGCTGTAGAAGTGGCAGTAGCCCTAGTGGAATGAGGCCTAATCCCAGTTGGAATCTCCTTACCATGATGGGAATAACAGAAAGCAATACAAAACCAATCCACTTAGAAATAGTTTGTTTTGAAACAGGTTTGCCCTGAGAACACAAAGCAAATGAAACAAACAACTGCTGAGACTGCCTGAACCCTTTAGTTCTGTTCAAATAATATCGCAACTGTCTGTGTATATCCAAAGTGTGCAAAATCTTCTCCCCTTTATTTTGGGGTTTGCATAAAAGTAGGCAAATGAATAGTTTGGTTTAAAGCCACACTAGAAACCACTTTAGGCATAAAGGAAGGGTTAGTAATGCTAAAGACACCCTATCCTTGTGGAAAATTAAGAAAGGCTCAACCGCCATAAGGGCCTGTAATTCAGAAACCCTTCTTGCAGATGTAATGGCCAACAAAAAAGCAGTCTTCCATGACAAATATTTCAACTTGGCAGTCGCTGCAGGCTCAAAAGGTTGTAGAGTGAGTTTCTCAAACACAAAATTGAGATCCCAAGCAGGAGTAGGAGCTCTACGTGGGGG
Organism: Protopterus annectens; assembly: GCF_019279795.1. NCBI lineage: Eukaryota > Metazoa > Chordata > Ceratodontiformes > Protopteridae > Protopterus > Protopterus annectens. Next base: position 315,144,102 of record NC_056746.1, read on the forward strand.
TCTTATATTCTTTGCCCCTCTAAGGAATTGCTTAAACAAAGGATGAGAAAATAATGGTGGGTCACAGTCATAGTGAGCAGAAATTGCAGCAGCATGAACCTTTATAGAGGAGAAGGACAAACCTTTGTCCAATAACTCAGTAAGGTATTGAAGAGCAACACTTAAGTTAGGTTTAGAAACATCAAAGTCCTTTGCTGTACTCCAAATTAAAAATCTCCTCCATTTATCTCGTAAACTTTCCTTGTACTAGGCCTTCTGGCCTCCAAAATAACATTCAAAACTTGTTGTGGAAGCTGAGACCCTTCAGGGTTTAAAACAGAATATGCCAGGCTGTTAGATGTAGAGAGTGAAGTTTGACATTGAGTAAATGACTGTTCTCCTGAGACAGCAGGTGTGGAATCAAGGCAAAGGCCATGGAGGCTCCCGCACCAGACTTCTCAGTAATGGGTACCAGTGCTGTCGAGGCCAATCCGGAGCTATTAAAATCATGGTTGGCTTGTCCTGTCTGACCTTCAGGAGTACCTTTGGGAGGAGAGGCAGTGGTGGAAAGGCATACACGTGAAGATTGCTCCAATTGAATGAGAGAGCATCCACTTTCCAAGCTGTGGGATGAAACCTTTCGTGCAAAACTTTGGCAGCTGGTAATTTAGTGGAGAAGCGAACAGATCTATGTCTGGAGTTCCCCATAACACTGTCAATTTTTGAAATACATGAGGATCCAATTTCCACTCGTGGGGATCCATAATTTGTCTGCTCAACACATCTGCTAAGGAGTTCTGTGCTCCTGGCAGAAACCTTGCCTGAAGATTTAGCTGCAAACTGAGAGTAGTCTCCCACAAAATCATTGCTTGTCTGCATAGAGGATATGAATGTGTCACCCCTTGCTTGTTGATGTACCACATGACAGTTGTGTTGTCTGTTTGAATCAACACCTGCCCTGGAAGAAGTAAATCCTTGAAAGCCATCAATGCAAATTGGACTGCTAACATCTCCTTCATGTTGATATGTAAATGTTGAAGTCTGGCAGGCCACGTGTCTTGTATCCATTTTCCATTTAGATGAGCTCCCAAGCTTTGTCTGAGGCATCTGTCGTTAGAATCTGACTCGCCTCTGGTCGGGTCACAGAGAGTCCCTTGTTTAGGTGACATTCCTGAGCCCACCACAAAAATTCCTTTTGAATGCAAGGTATTATCTGAATGACAGTGTCCATATCTTGGCAGTGTTGGGTCCATACATTTTGAGATACCATTGTAGCTTCCTCATATGCAGTTTGGCATTGGGAAGTACCAGAATACAAGATGCCATGAACCCCAAGGCTTGAAGGACTGTCTTTGCAGTCAGCCTGGACTGACGAGACAATTGATGGAAATAAAGAGAAAGATTCTTTTGTTTGTCCGGGGTCAAAAAGGCCATCTGGGATGCTGTATTCAGTCTCACACCCAGAAAGCACATGTCCTGAGAGGGTACTAGACTGGACTTTATTTCGTTCACAGAATACCCTAGGCATCTTAACACTGCCATCACATACTGTAAATGATGAAGAAGTTCGTCCTTTCCTTGAGCCAGAATCAGGCAATCGTCCAAATAAGGATAGATTTGTATTCCTCTTAGCCTGAAGCAAGCTACCACTGGAGCCAGAACCTTCGTGAACACTCTGGGCGCAGTAGATAAGCCAAAGGGCAATGCACACAACTGATAATGAAAAGTCCCAGCCAAAACGCAGATACTTCCTGCAACTGGGCCTGATAGGAACATGAAGGTAAGCCTCCTTGAGATCCAGAGTCACCATCCAGTGATCTTTGCCCAGCAGAGGTAAAAGCTGCTGTAACGTCAACAATTTGAACTTGGGAATGTCCAGATATGTGTTGAGGATAGATAAGTCCAAAATGGGTCTCCACGTGTCCTCTTTCTTTGGTACTAGAAACAGGCGAGAATAAAATCCTAGGCCCACTACTGGCAGAGGGACCGGTTGTATAGCTCCTATTTGAAGTAGAAGAGAAATTTGGTTGTGAGCCTCTAGTCTTTGCTGAGGAGGAACGTCTGGCATGCCTTTGAAAGGAGGCAAGGTATGGAAATAAAACTTGTAACCTCGGTGTATGATATCCAGTACCCATTTGTCTTGGGTAATTAAAATCCAATTTTCCTTGAAAAGTGCCAACCTTCCTCCCAAAGGTGCTGCCAGGCAAGAGGGATCTGGCAGCTGAAAAAAGTAGGTCATTGGGCCTGTTTACGAAAGGACTGGCCCCTACCCTCACTCGAAGATTGTGCAGGTGAACTCCCAGTTCTAGGTCTGAAGGAACTCTGAGCTCTGCCCCTACCACGCCTAGATCTACCCCTAGACTGAGAATCATAAGAAGGATACGCCCACCCCTTAGCAGGCCAATTCCTACTAAACTTTGGAGGCTGAACTTGCAAAAAATCCTTAACAGTCTGCATAGACTTAGCCTTGTCCTCCATTTTCTTCAAGACTGATTCCACAGGTGGACCAAACAACACTTCAGACTGCAAAGGAGCATCCAAAATCCTTGTTTTAACATGGTCAGAAAAATTCTGATACTTCAGCCAGGCGTGCCTGCGAAGAACTGAACCAGTGGCAGCCACCCTAGACGAGGCCTGCACAGCATCAAAACCACATTGTAAAGAATGCTTACCAACTTGCTCAGAGACATGCACCAAATCTTGTAATTCTTTACACTCAATGCCTTCTGCCAGAGCATCCACCTTAGATTTCAATTGAGAAAGAAGAAAGTTTTGATATTTCAACATATGAAACTGGCAATTCAAAGCCCTCATTGCTAAGGTAGAAGAAGTATAGACCTTCTTTCCCCATCTATCCAAAGCTCTGGCCTCTTTATCTAGAGGAACCGGATTTTTACAACAGAGGCCTTGACACCCTTGGGTCCCTGACTAATAGTTTCTGGGTCCGCCCTAGGACTCTTATAAAGATATTTATGAGCCTCAGGCACCCTGTAATACCTATCTGGTTTAACAGGCGCAGGAGGCAGAGAATCAGGACTAAGCGAAGCCTCTGAAAACACATCCTGCACAACATCCAGAACAGGTGGTATAGCTAAGGGCCTATGTTGAGGTAAAAGCAAAAAATCCCTAAGCCTTTTCCGAGAATCAGAGAAGTCTTGACCTTCCCACTTAAAATGCTCCCTCATAGAGTGAAGTGTCTCTGAAAAAGAAAAATCCTCTGGAGGAGAAGCAGAAGGAGTGGAATCTTCTGCATCAGAATCAGAATAAGGAGAGTACTCCTGCAAGTCTTCAGCTGAAGACTCTGAAACATCTGAAGCCTGTTCAAAACTTCCCAACTCTGGCTCCACCCTAGGCCTCTTATCAGGAGGGGGCAAAGAACCTCTAATCAGAGTAATCAAATCTTCTGCCATTTTAAGCATGTGCTTCTTAGGCACAGACCCTGCTGAACTAGGAGTGACACCAACAGAAGCTAAACCTGGCCTGCCCCTGGGAGAAGCCTTGGAAACAGAAGGAGAGGGCCTAACCACCCTGGGAAGGAGGGAGTACAGTAACCTGAGAAGCCCCTTCAGCCTGCCCTGCCTCGAGAGGCCACATCCTACAAAATTAAAGTCTCCCCCTGAGACTCTAAAGAAGTCTCTGTCGGACCCACCGGTTCCACTGAAGCCTCTAAAGAACCGGCGTCCGGAACGGACGACTCATCTAGCCTGGGTTTAACAGTTTTGTCTTTGCGCTTCTTAGCGGCGGCGGAGAATCCGACGGCATATTATAATTGCACCGCCATCAAGACCAGCCTAGCACAATCTAACCTTCGCTAATAGTGCGCTTATTGAACCTAGCACAAAGCGACACCCGACTACGTCGTGCTCAGGCCCCAAATAAGGAATGCACAAAGAATGATAATCCCTATGCGGTATCTGTTTCCCACAAGAAATACAATTATTCACTTTTTCTGACATCTGGTACTACACTGAGGCAAGAAAAAAACAAAATAATCCCCAACGGGGTACTTAGCCAACTTGGATTCGGTCTGAAACTCCGAACTCGAAAAATTTCAGAACGCCGAACGGCACTTGCAACGCTGCTTCTGCATCGGACCATGCGGCAAAAAAGACTGAGGATATGACGACGGTCATGCGCTTTTGTACCCTGACGTCCTGATGTCAGTTTTAAGCGCCTTGACCGACGCGTCAGCCTAATACTTTGGTATTCGACCGAGGACAGCGGACTACCCATATGTAAGGACTGCAGCAATGTGAGATGAAGAAAGTACAGTTTTGTACCTACCATAAATGTAGATGTCCGAACTGGATAGCATCTGCAGTCATAACAAGTGGGTTGTCCTGTCGTCAGGCAGCCCTGCAGTCGGATTCCAAAGTCGGGTCCGCTTCGCTGATGTCGCACTCCACGTCCGTCATCTCTGTTGGTCTTCGGTAAAACCACCACCCGACGCCATTTTCCTCAGTGTTTCTTGCCCCAGATGCCAGTAGCCCTCTTGCAGGCTAAAAATTTGGATAGATGCCAATGTTTCCAAATAGATAGAGGTAAACACAAAAATAAGCATATATGTACATATATACAAACAAATACACCATAAAAGACAACAGCTAGCTATTAGGAGGGTAAACACCCTAGGAGTACCACAGAGGGAAGGCGGGACTGCAGATGCTATCCAGTTCGGACATCTACATTTATGGTAGGTACAAAACTGTACTATGTCCTTCATGGATGCATCTGCAGTCATAAGTGGTAGAATACCATAGCCAACTAGGGAGGAGGATAAAAGTAGATTATGGTGTGTTTAGGATCCCTTGCAGTACAGCAGTGGCAAATCCTGCTCGATCTGGAATATAGAGGCAAATTATAATGCTTGGCAAATGTATGCACGGAGGTCCAAGCCGCCTCAATAATGTCTTTGGTTGCCACTCCTCGTAAGAAGGCTGTGGTAGTGGCTGTTGCCCTTGTAGAATGAGGTCTTATGTTCTGTGGAATTGGTTTTCCATGGAAGGAGTAACAGTATCGTATGCAATTTCCTATCCATTTGGAGATTGTCTGTTTGAAATAGCTTTTCCTTCCTTCCTGTTGCATAGGCTACAAAAGTTGGTCAGTCTTTCTGCTATTTTTGTTCTGTCCAAGTAGTAGCGTAGCTGTCTATGTACATCCAAGGTATGCAGTATTCTTTCCCTCTGTTTTGTGGGTTGGGAAAGAAGGTAGGTAGGTGGATTGCCTGGTTTAAAGATACTCTGGATACCACCTTGGGCATAAATGTAGGATTAGTCCTCATGGACACTCTATCTTGGTGGAAGATTAGGAAGGGTTGTACTGCCATTAAGGCCTGTAGTTCCGAAACCCTCCTTGCTGAAGTAATTGCCAGTAGGAAAGCAGTTTTCCATGACAGGTGTTGTAGGTCTGCTGTTGCTGCTGGTTCAAAGGGTGATAGTGTCAACTTTTCTAGCACAAAGTTTAAATCCCAAGCTGGTAATGGTGGTTTCCTTGGAGGTTTTACATTCTTGATTCCTCTGAGGAACTGCCTGAGCAAAGGGTGCGAAAAGGTGGATCAAAGCTGTATTCTGCTGAAATAGCTGATGCATGTATCTTGATGGAGGAGTAGGACAGGCCTGAATGAAGAAGTTCGGCCAGATACTCCAGGATGTTAGGCATATCTATGTTTGACACATCTTTTCCTCTAAATGACAAACCTTTTCCATTTTCCATAGTTCCTTCTTGTTGAAGGTCCTTCAAGAATAATGTCTTTAACTCTTTGGGAAAGTTCTGGATTAGCTGCTGCTATGTGATGTTCCATGCAGTCAGTTGCAGCGTTTTTAGGTTTGGATGTATGATGCTGTAGTTGTTCTGAGTTAACATCAAAGGCATCAGGGTATTGGCCACATATTGTTCCGAGACATGCTCTTCAGTAGTGGGTACCAGTGTTGTCTTGGCCAGTTTGGAGCTATCAGGATTATCCTTGGATGTTCTTCCTTGATTTTTAGTAGTACCTTGTGTATCAAAGGAAGAGGTGGGAATGCATATGCTGTTAGGCCTTTCCAGTTGAAGGAGAGTGAGTCCACTTTCCATGCTAGTGGGTGGAATGTCCTTGTGCAGAATTTTGAGCTGGTGATTGAGAGGTGATGCGAATAGGTCTATCTGTGGCATTCCCCATTTCTTTGAGATGGTCTTGAAGATGTCCGGGTGCAGCTTCCATTCGTGGGCATCCAGTGGTTCTGCTTAATATGTCTGCTAGAGTATTGTCTTTCCCGGTACAAATATTGCCTTTAACTGAATGTTGTAGCTGAGTGCCAGAGTCCACAGCCCCACGGTCATTCTGCATAGGGGTATGAATCAGTCCCTCCCTGTTTGTTGATGTACCACATGACTGTGGTGTTGTCTGTCCTTATCATCAGGTCCCTCTTTGAGGAATGGTTTGAACTTTTGGATTGCCAGTTTTACTGCCAGCATTTCTTTTAGATTGATGTGTAGGTGAAGTTGATCCTGTGTCCACAATCGTTGCACGCATTTGTCCAGCATGTGGGCCCCCATCCTAGGTCTGAAGCGCCTGTTGTGATGGTCTGGCTTGGTTGACATCTGCGAAAGGGTAGGCCTGGGTTTGACTGGCATGCCTGAGCCCACCATAGGAACTCCTGTTTTAAGCATGGAATTAGTGGGATTTCTGTTTCTAGACTGTGTCTGTGTTGGGACCATAAATTCTTTAGGTACCACTGTAGTTTCCTCATATGTAGTCTGGCAAATGGGACCAAGATTATGCATGATGCCATGAAGCCCAAGGCCTGCAGAACTTTTCTTGCTGTTAACTTGTTCAGTTTTGTTAGTGCCAAGAAGTAAAGAGGAAGTTCTTTTGTTTTTCTGTGGTCAGGAATGCCATTTGTTGTACTGTGTCCAATTCAAGAATGTCCTTGTTTGGGATGGTATCAGCCTTGACTTTTGTAAATTGACTGTGTATCCCAGTCCTTGTAGCAAGTAAATGACCCTTTGTAAATCTGTTGTCAGCTTGCTTTTGTTGTCCCCTTGTAGTAGGCAGTCGTCCAGGTATGGGTAAATTTGAATTTCCTGTAGTCTGCAATGGGATTACTGATGCCAGGCATTTTGTGAATACTCTGGGCGCAGTAGATAAGCCAAAGGGCAATGCTGAGAATTGATAGTGCTCTGATCCTGCAAGAAATCTGAGGTATCTTCTGCAGATTGGTCGAATGGGGACGTGCAGGTATGCCTCCTTGAGATCTAGAGTTACCAGCCAAGACTCCTTGCCCAGCATGGGAAGAAGTTGCTGTAGGGTCAGCATTTTGAATTTTGGGACAATGATGTATGTATTTAAGGTGGACAGGTCGAGAATTGGTCTCCAACTTTTTCCTTTCTTGGAACTAGGAATAGTCTGGAATAGAACCCTTTCCTTGTTCTGCTGTTGGCACTCTTTCCACAGCTCTCATGTTTGCTAACTCCATTATCTGTAGAGCCTCTGTTTTTGATTTGGAGGTAGATTTGGCATTCCTCTTTTGACTGGTAAAGTGTGGAAGTGAAACCGTAACCTTGATCTATGGTTTGTAAAATCCACTTGTCTTTTGTTATGTAGTGCCAGTTCTTTGAAAATAAGGTTAACTTTCCGCCTAGAGGAGCTGCTATTTGTTCCCTGGTAGGCGGAGTTAGGATTAAGTCACTGTGGTTGTGCTGATGTAGTGGCAGTGGCTGTGTCTGTGCCTCTGTTGTTACCTTGCCACTGTCGTCCTCTGTAGGCCCCTCCTCTGGATTGGTTTCTGGCTCTGGTAGGCCTATTCCTGCCCCTTTGAAATTTTGTGGAGTCAGGAAAGGACCAATTTTTGGCAGGCCAGTTCCTGCTAAACCTTGGGGTTGAACCTGCAAGAAATCTTTGACAGTTTGAACAGATTTTGCCTTTTCTTCCATTTTCTTCATAACCTGCTGGGCAGGTGCACCAAACAAACTTGTCTTGTCCATAGGAGCATCTAGCAACTTAGCTTTAACATGATCCGGTAAAGCTTGTTCCTTTAGCCATGCATGCCTTCTTATCACTGTGCCTGTCATGGCTGATCTAAATGAAGCCTCCAGTGCATCATAGCCACATTTTAAGGAATGGTTGCTAACTTGTTGTATGTTATTTACCATCTCTAATACATATTTCTTATCAAGAGATTCATCAGTGGATAGTTTTTTAGTTAACTGATCAAGCATAAACTCTTGGTATTGTATCATGTGAAACTGACAGTTTAAAGCTCTAGCTGAGAGAGTAGCTGAAGTGTAGACCTTTTTACCCCATCTGTCTAATGACCTTGCTTCCCTTTCTGAAGGAATAGGGTTTTAGCTGTGGTCGGCTACTGCCTTGGGACCCTGGGATATAGTTTCTGGGTCTGCAAGAGGGGCCTTGTAAAGGTGGTGATGAGTATCTGGCACCCTGTAAAATCTGTCTGGTTTGGCAGGGGCTGTGGGCAAAGAATCTGGAGCGGAGCAAACATCATTGAAAGCATCATCCACCACAGAGAGAACAGGAGGTATAGCCAAGGGCCTGTGCTGTGGGAGGTGCAGAAAGGTCCTAAGTCTTTTCTGGAGTCTGAAAAATCCTGTTGCTGCCATTGGAACTGTTCTCATGGCATGCAAGGTTTCCCCAAAGGAGAATAATTCTGGTGGGGAAGCAGCTGGAATGGATTCTTCAGCATCAGAATCTTCAAAATTGGAGAAGGGAGCCTCTGGCTGGTCAGTTATGTCTGATTCATCAGCAGAATCATCAGAAGACACTGGCTCAGGGGGCTCTGCCCTAGGTCTCTTCTCTGGGGGCTGAGAGGCCCTGTCTGGGTGAGATTGAGATCCTCTAATTAAAGAAATTAAATCTTCTGCCAAAAAGCATTTGAGAACTAGAAGAGGGCCTGGATGTGGGGGTTTAACAGGCACTGATTGAGTAGTCTTGGCTGCTTTAGCCCTGGCAAGGCCTTAATGGACATGGCTGCTGGAGGCCTAGCAGCACCACGTGCTGGGGTAGAGACATCCAAGGGATGGTGTCTGATAAGTCAACCACCGTAGTGGGTACAATTTCTGAGGTCGATTCAAGAGTAGTAGCAGGGGCCTCAGTTGTAAGAATAGGTTCAGCTGTACTTTGATCAGTTTTCGGTTTTTGCTTTGTGGTTTCCCGAAACCATGACCGCGAAAGTGTCGGTCTTTATCTTTTTTTGGTAGATTGGGTAGTCGGAGGATCCGGCGGCATAATACGCAAAATCAAAAACTGTTCTGCAAACTCCGACCTCGGTTGAAAGAGGCACAGGCGAACAGGCTGCTGGGCTGGGCCTAAACAAGGCAGACAGTAAGAGTGGAAATCTTTATGAGGTATTTGTTTCCCACAGGTTAAACAATTGTTAACTTTTTCTGACATCGGCTGAGGCAAGAAAGATTCCCCAGGGTACTTAGCTTTAGAAGTCTTGAAGTAGTATCGCAGAAGTAATCTCTGGATCCGACCGACAACAGCTTCTGCTTCGGCAAGAAAGACTGGGGAAAATGGCCGGCTGATGGTTTTATACCAAGACCAACAGAGATGACGCCGGGTGGAGTGCGACATCAGCGGCGGACCCGGACTTTGGAATCCGGCCGACTGCAGGGCTGCCTGACGACAGGACAACCCACTTGTTATGACTGCAGATGCATCCATGAAGGACATCATCTGCCATTACATACTGGAGATGTTGTAGTAACTTGTCCTTGTTTTGAGCAAGAATCAGGCAATCGTCCAGATAAGGATAAATTTGTATTCCTCTCTGTCTGAGGAAGGCAATCACAGGAACCAGAACTTTTGTGAATATCCTGGGCGCAGTAGATAAACCAAAGGGCAATGCAGAGAACTGATAATGAGAAGTACCAGCCCGGAATCTCAGGAATCTCCTGCAGCTGGTTCTGATAGGGATGTGAAGATAGGCCTCTTTGAGATCCAGGGTTACCATCCAGTGATCTTTGCCTAGCATAGGCAGAAGTTGTTGTAATGTTAACATCTTGAACTTTGGAATGTCTAGGTAGGTATTGAGAATGGACAAATCCAGAATTGGCCTCCAAGTGTTTCCTTTCTTTGGCACTAGGAAAAGGCGGGAATAAAAACCTAGGCCTACTTCTGGCGGAGGGACCACCTGAATTGCCCCCATCTGCAAAAGTAAAGAAATTTGCTCCTGAGCCTCCATCCTTTGCTGAGGAGGCACATCCGGCATGCCTTTGAAAGGAGGAAAGGTGTGAAAATAAAACTTGTACCCGTGATTTATTATATCCAACACCCATTTGTCCTGGGTGACCAAATGCCAGTTTTGTTTGAAAAGTCCCAACTTTCCTCCTAGAGGAGCTGCCAGTAAAGAAGGGTCTGGCAGCGGAAGATACAGGTCATTGGGTCTGTTTACGAAAGGGCTGACCCTGCCCTCACCAGAAGACTGTGCAGGAGAACTCCAAGTCCTAGGTCTGAAAGAACCCTGAGCGAGGGCTCTGCCTCTACCACGCCTAGACCTGCCCTTAGACCGATAATCCGAAGAAGGATAAGACCATCCTCTAGCAGGCCAATTCCTACTAAACTTAGGGGGCTGCACCTGCATAAAATCCTTGACTGCCTGCATAGACTTAGCCTTATCTTCCATCTTTTTCAAAACTGATTCCACAGGAGGACCAAAAAGTACTTCCGATTGAAGAGGAGCATCCAAAATCCGAGCCTTAACATGCTCTGACAAATTTTGATCCTTAAGCCAGGCATGTCTACGAATAACTGAACCTGTAGCAGCCACCCTGGATGTAGCCTGAAGAGCATCGAAACCACACTGTAAAGAATGCTTGCCAACTTGATCTGATGCATGAACCAACTCCTGGAGCTCCTTACACTCTATAAGATAAAGCATCCACCTTAGATTTCAATTGACCCAACAAAAAGTTCTGATACTTCAGCATATGAAATTGGCAATTCAACGCCCTCATAGCTAACGTAGATGAGGTGTACACTTTTTTCCCCCACCTATCTAAAGCTCTAGAATCTTTATCCAAAGGAACTGGATTCTTAACCACAGAAGCCCTAATACCCTTCGGACCTTGAATAATAGTTTCCAGATCAGCTCTAGGACTCTTGTACAAATATTTATGTGCTTCTGGAACTCTATAATATCTGTCCGGCTTAACAGGGGCAGGAGGCAAAGAATCAGGATTAAGGGAAGATTCAGAAAAAACATCCTGAACAACATCCAAGACAGGAGGAATAGCCAAGGGCCTATGCTGTGGTAGAAACAAAAATTCCCTAAGCCTCTTCCGAGAATCTGAAAAATCCTGGCCTTCCCACTTAAAATGTTCCCTCATGGAATGTAAAGTCTCAGAAAAAGAAAAATCCTCTGGAGGAGAAGCAGAAGGACAGGAATCCTCTGCATCCGAGTCTGAATAAGAAGGGAAATCCTGAATTTCCTCAGCTGACGAATCAGAGTAGTCAGAGGAATGATCCATTCCCTCTAAATCTGCCTCCACCCTAGGCCTTTTCTCTGGGGGGGGGGGGCATAGAACCCCTGATCAAAGTAATCAAGTCCTCCGACATTTTCAACATATGTTTTTTAGGAACAGGGGCTGAAGAGCTAGAACCATGACCAGGGCCAACAAGACAAGGTTTGGCCTTAGCATGGCCTTTAGACACTGAAGTAGAAGGCCTAATAACCTTCTGTAAGGATGGAACTACAGACACCTGAGAAGCACCCTCAGCTGGGCCTACATCTTGAGAGGCCAACTCCTGCAAAAGTAAAGATTCCCCCTGGGATTCAGCCGAACCCTCGGCAGGATCCACAGATTCAACCGGAGGCTCCGTAGAACCGGCGTCCGCAACGGACGACTCATCCGGTTTAGACTTCACAGATTTATCTTTACGCTTTTTAGCGGTAGCCGGCGTCGGAGGATCCGACGGCATGTTATAGTTACACCTTTTACCAAAAACAAGCCTGGCACAGTCTAATCTCCTTTTAATGGTGCGCTTATTAAATCTAGCACAAAAGCGACACCCGACCACATCGTGCTCAGGCCCCAAGCAAGGAATACAGAAAGAGTGATAATCCCTATGAGGTATCTGTTTCCCACAAGAAATGCAATTATTAACTTTTTCTGACATCCGGAAACTGAGGCAAGAAAAAGACAAAGATTTCCCCAACGGGGTACTTAGCCCAACTTGGTCTTCAGTCTGAAACTCGAAAAAAGACAATTTCAGAACGCCGAATGGCACTCGCAAACGCTGCTTCTGCTTCGGACCACGTGGCAAGAAAGACTGAGGATATGGCGTCGGTCATGCGCTTAAGTACTACTACGTACTGACGTCAGCTCCAGGTGACAATGACCGACGCCAGCCCAGCTCTTTGGTATTCGGGCCGATCGAGGACAGCGGACTACCCACAGGTTATGACTGCAGCAATGTGAGACGAAGAACATCCTGTGACGTCGTGATCTGGGCCTAGGCAAGGAATACAATAGGAATAGAAATCCTTATGAGGTATTTGCTTCCCACAAGAAATGCAATTAACTTTTTCTGACATCGGACTGAGGCAAGAAAAGGTTCCCCAACAGGGTACTTAGCTTTATTGAATACTTCGTGAAATTCGAATCGAAAATCTCAGGTGTCGGCCGACCGGCACTTGCGAACTGCTTCTGCTTCAGGCATCGCGCGGCAAGAAAGACTGAAGAAAATGTCGTCAGATGCCTCTTACTCTGGCTCACTGACGTCAGGGAAGAAGCGACAGCAACCGACGCCGGACCAAGACTTTGGAATTCAGGCCGACTGCGGGACCGCCTGACGGCAGGATAACCCAAGTGTGATGACTGCAGCAGTGTAACATGATGAAAGTACAGTTTTGTACCTACCATAAATGTAGATGTCCGAACAGGATAGCATCTGCAGTCCTAACAAATGGGTTGTCCTGTCGTCAGGCAGCCCTTCGGTCGGCCGGATTCCAAAGTCTGGGTCCGGCCGCTGGTGTCGCACTTCACCCGACGTCATCTCTGCTGGTCTTCGGGTATAAAGGCATCAGCCGACGCCATTTTCCTCAGTGTTTCTTGCCCCAGATGCCAGTTGCCCTCTTTGATAGCAAAATTTTTGGGTAAATGCCAATGTTTCCCAAAAAATAGAAGGCAAACACAAAAAATAAACATGTATGTACATATATACAAACAAATACACCATAAGAGATCCCCCCCAGCTAGCTATTAGGTGGGTAAATACCCTAGGAGTACCACAGAGGGGAAGGAGGGTGGGTAATCCTGACTGCAGATGCTATCCTGTTCGGACATCTACATTTATGGTAGGTACAAAACTGTACTATGTCCTTCAAGGATGCATCTGCAGTCCTAACAAATGGGTAGAATACCATAGCCAAACTAGGGGAGGAAGAATAATTATGGTGTAGATAGGATCCCTTGCAAAACAGCAGTGGCAAACCCTGCTCGGGATCTAGAGTATAGAGGTAAGTTATAATGCTTGGCAAATGTATGCACGGAGGTCCAAGTAGCCGCCTCAATAATGTCCTTGGTAGCCACTCCTCGTAAGAAAGCTGTGGTAGTGGCTGTAGCCCTTGTAGAATGAGGCCTTATGTTCTGTGGAATTTGCTTTCCATGATAGGAGTAACAGAATCTTATGCAATTTCCTATCCACTTGGAGATTGTCTGTTTGGAAATTGCTTTTCCTTCCCTTCCTGTTGCATAAGCTACCAGCAGCTGGTCAGTTTTTCTATTTCCCTTGGTTCTGTCCAGGTAGTAGCGCAACTGTCTATGTACATCCAAGGTATGCAGCAGTCTTTCCCCCCTGTTCTGTGGGTTGGGAAAGAAGGTAGGTAGGTGGATTGCCTGGTTTAGGGACACTCTGGATACCACCTTAGGCATAAATGTAGGATTAGTTCTCATGGACACTCTGTCTTGATGGAAGATTAGGAAGGGTTGTACTGCCATTAAAGCCTGTAGTTCCAAAACCCTTCTTGCAATTGCCAGTAGGAAAGCAGTTTTCCAGGATAGGTGTTGAAGATCTGCTGTTGCTGCTGGTTCGAATGGAGGGAGTGTCAATTTTTCTAGCACAAAGTTCAAGTCCCATGCTGGTAATGGTGGTTTCCTAGGAGGTTTTACATTCTTAATTCCTCTCAGGAACTGCCTGAGTAGAGGATGTGAGAAGACAGGGGGATCGAAGCTGTATTCTGCAGAAATAGCTGATGCATGTATCTTGATGGAGGAGTAGGACAGGCCTGTTTGAAGAAGCTCTGCCAAGTACTCCAGGATGTTGGCAATGTCTACCTTCGACACATCTTTCCCTCTTTCAGAACTCCAAATGACAAACCTTTTCCATTTTCCTGCATAGTTCCTTCTTGTTGAAGGTCTGCGGGCCTCAAGGATTATGTCTTTAACCCTTTGGGATAATTCCGGGTTAGTTATTCTTATGTAATGTTCCAGGCAGTCAGTTGTAGAGTTTTCAGGTTGGGATGCAGGATGTTGTAACTGCTCTGAGTTAACATCAAAGGAATCAGGGGCAGTGTCCATGTTTCTCCCTGAGACATGCTCCTCAGCAATGGATACCAATGTTGTCTTGGCCAATTTGGAGCTATCAGTATTATCCTTGGACGTTTCAGTAGTACCTTGTGCATCAAAGGAAGAGGTGGAAATGCATATGCTGTTAGGCCTTTCCAATTGAAGGATAGAGAGTCCACCTTCCAAGCAAGTGGGTGGTATGTCCTTGTGCAGAATTTCTTGAGCTGGTGATTGAGTGGGGATGCGAATAGGTCTACTTGTGGCATTCCCCATTTCTTTGTGATGGCCTTGAAGATGCCCGGGTGTAGCATCCATTCGTGAGCATCCGAGGTAGTCCTGCTTAACATGTCTGCTAGGATGTTTTCTTTTCCCGGTACAAAAATTGCCTGTAACTGAATGTTGTAGCCCAGAGCCATATTCCATAGGTCCAGAGCCATTCGGAATAGGGGATATGAATGAGTGCCTCTCTGTTTGTTGATGTACCACATGACTGTGGTGTTGTCTGTCCTTATCATCAATTGGCCTTCTTTGAGGAATGGTCTGAAATTCTGGATTGCTAGTTTTACTGCCAGCATTTCTTTTTGATTTATGTGCAGGTGCAGCTGATCTGGAGTCCATAAGCCTTGAATGCACTTGTCCAGCATGTGGGCCCCCCATCTGAGGTCTGAGGCGTCCGTTGTGATGGTTTGGTTTGTTTGAATGTTGCGGAAAGACAAACCTGGGTTTGACTGGCATGCCTGAGCCCACCATAGGAACTCTTCTTTCAGGCATGGGATTAGTGGTATTTCGGTTTCTAAGCTGTGTTTGTGTTGAGACCATAAATTCTTTAGGTACCACTGTAGCTTTCTCATATGTAGTCTGGCATGGGGGACCAAGATTATGCAGGATGCCATGAAGCCCAAGGCCTGCAGTACTTTTCTTGCTGTTAATTTGTTCTGCTTTGTTAATGCCAGGAAGTAAAGAGGAAGTTGTTCTTGTTTTTCTGCAGTTAGGAATGCCATCTGTTTTACTGTGTCCAATTCTGCACCCAAGAATGTTCTTGTTTGGGATGGAATCAGTCTTGACTTTTTTAAATTGACTGTGTATCCCAGGGCTTGCAGTAAGCAAATGACTCTTTGTAAGTCTTGTGTCAGCTTGCTTTTGTTGTCCGCTTGTATCAGGCAGTCGTCCAGGTATGGATAAATTTGGATTCCCTGAAGCCTGCAATGAGCTATTACTGATGCCAGGCATTTCGTGAACACTCTGGGTGCAGTAGATAAGCCAAAGGGCAATGCTGAGAATTGATAATGCTCTGATCCTGCAAGAAATCTGAGGTATCTTCTGCAAATTGGTCGTATGGGGACGTGCAGGTATGCCTCCTTGAGATCTAGAGTTACCAGCCAATACTCCTTGCCCAGCATGGGAAGAAGTTGCTGTAGGGTCAGCATTTTGAATTTTGGAACAATGATGAATGTGTTTAAAGCAGACAGGTCGAGAATAGGTCTCCAACTTTTCTCTTTTCTTGGTACTAGGAAGAGTCTGGAGTAAAATCCTGGCCCTGTTCTGTAGGTGGTACCCTTTCCACAGCTCTCATCTTTGTTAATTGAGCTATTTGTTTTAGGGCTTCTGTCTTTTGATTTGGTGGTAGGTTTGGCATTCCTCTTTTACTGGTAAGGTGTGGAAATGAAACCTGTAGCCTTGGTCTATAGTTTGCAAAATCCACTTGTCTCTTGTGATATAGTGCCAGTTTTTTGAAAATAAGGCTAACTTTCCGCCTAAGGGTGCTGCTATTTGTTTCCTGGTAGGCGGTGTCAGAGCCAAATCACTGTGATTGTCCTGTTGCAGTGGTAGTGGTTGTATCTGTGCCTCGTTGGTTATTGCCTTGCCACTGGCGTCCCCTGTAGGCACCTCCTCTGGATTGGTTTCTGCCTCTGGTACGTCTATTCCTGCCTCTCTGATTTTTGGAGGAGTCTGGAAAGGACCAATTTTTGGAAGGCCAGTTCCTGCTGAACCTTGGGGGCTGAACCTGTAAGAAATCTTTAACTGTTTGTACAGATTTTGCCTTTTCTTCCATTTTCTTCATTACTTGTTGGGCAGGTGAGCCAAATAGACTGACCTTATCCATAGGAGCATCTAATAGCTTTGCTTTAACATGATCCGGCAAGACCTGTTCTTTCAACCATGCATGCCTTCTTATAACTGTGCCAGTCATGGCTGATCTAAATGAAGCCTCCAGTGCATCATAGCCACATTTTAAAGAACGGTTACTAACCTGCTGAATGTTATTCACCATTTCTAAAACATATTTCTTATCCAAGGAATCATCAGAGGACAGTTTCTTAGTTAACTGATCAAGCATAAACTCTTGGTATTGGATCATATGAAACTGACAGTTCAGAGCTCTAGCTGAGAGAGTAGCAGAGGTGTATACTTTCTTACCCCCATCTCTCTAAGGACCTGGATTCCCTATCAGAAGGGAGAGGGTTTTTTGCTGAGGTCGAAGCTACTGCCTTAGGCCCCTGGGAGATAGTGTCAGGATCTGCAAAAGGAGCCTTGTATAAGTGGTGATGAGTGTCCGGTACCCTGTAATACCTATCGGGCTTAGCAGGGGCTGGAGGTAAAGTATCAGGAGCAGTGCAAACATCATTAAAGGCATCATCCACAACAGGAAGAACTGGAGGTATAGCTAAGGGCCTATGTTGCGGTAAGTGTAAAAAGGTCCTAAGCCTTTTCCTTGAATCTGAGAAATCTTGTCCCTGCCATTGGAATTGCTCTCTCATGGCATGTAAGGTTTCCCCAAAGGAAAATTCCTCTGGTGGAGAGGCAGAAGGAATAGAGTCTTCAGCATCAGAATCTTCATAAGTAGAAAGAGGAGCCTCTGGATGGTCTGTAATGTCTGAGTCATCAGAAGAGTCATCTGAGGAGCCTGGCTCAGGGGGCTCTACTCTGGGTCTCTTTTCTGGAGGTTGTGAGGCCCTGTCTGGGTGAGATTGGGATCCCCTTATTAAAGAGATGAGATCCTCTGCCAAAGTAAGCATTTGTGAGCTGGAGCTGGGCCTGTGAGAGGGGGACTTAACAGGCACGGATTTAGCAGTTTTGGCTGCTTTAGCCCTGGCAAAGGCCTTTATAGACATGGCTGCAGGAGGCCTAGCAGCACCACGTGCTGGGGTAGAGACATCCAAAGGGATGGTGTCCGATAACTCTGGAGAAACCACAATTGTAGGCAAAATTTCAGAGGCCGATTCAGCTAGGGTAGAAGGGGCCTCGGTAGTAGTCATGGATTCGGCTGTAGATTGAACCGTTTGCTCGGTTTCGGCCGAAACCGAGACACTCGCGGTTTGCTTTACCGTGGTTTCGGCCGAAACCGTGGACCGCGAGTGTCGGTCCTTTTCTTTGCGTTTTTTAACAATTTGTGTAGTCGGAGGATCCGACGGCATAATGTATGCAAAGTCTGAGCCGAGAAACTGTTCAGCAAACTCCGACCGATGCCTAAGCGTTCGTCGGTTGAAGGAAGCACAGACTAAACAAGCTGCTACGTCGTGGTCTGGGCCTAAACAAGGTAAGCAGTAAGAGTGGAAATCTTTATGAGGTATTTGTTTCCCACAAGTTAAACAGTTATTCACTTTTTCTGACATCGGCTGAGGCAAGAAAGAGTCCCCAACGGGGTACTTAGCTTTTAGAAGTCTTCGAAGTAGTATTCAGTAGTAGTAATCTCTGGATCTGACCGACCGGCACTTGCGAACAGCTTCTGCTTCGGGTGCCACGCGGCAAGAAAGACTGAGGAAAATGGCGTCGGCTGATGCCTTTATACCCGAAGACCAGCAGAGATGACGTCGGGTGAAGTGCGACACCAGCCGAAGCCGGACCCAGACTTTGGAATCCGGCCGACCGAAGGGCTGCCTGACGACAGGACAACCCATTTGTTAGGACTGCAGATGCATCCTTGAAGGACATCATCGGGGTTTCTCCAAAAAGAGGCTTGAAGGTTGTTCTGTAAAGGGGTCTGACTTGGATGAATATTTTGTATGTGGCCTGTCTTTAAATGAAAACGACTTTGGTTTAAAAACCACTGGAACGGAGAAGAGAGAAGGTTCCTAAATTGTCGCTGCAGGGGTAGACCCCCACGGCATCGATGGTGGAAGCAGTTTTCCAGTTGGTTCCACTGAAACTTTGGGAACCAGGGAAGTCTTAGCCATTTTAATTGGCGGTGCCGACAAAGACTGTTGTGACCGAGTGACTCCTCTTCTTAGATCCTTCATGTTTGGATGAAGAAGAAGAAGAAGGGGAGCGAACATCAGTTTTCGATTTGACAGATCCAGATATGTCCTTGAAGCTCTATTTTACAAGGCCGTTTACGGTAAGTTTTTTCTTTCTATGAAGACTCGGTGACTGAAACCATGACAGACAGTCTTCTTGAAGGTGCACCAGGTCCATGCAATAGACACAAACTGTCTCCATCAGAGTTTGGTAATTTACGATCACACTTCTGGTATCTTTTGATGCCATAAGTACCTTTAGCCTTTTTCTGCCATAAAAAAACACACAGTAAGACAAAAAAGGCAAGTTTAAAGTTTTTGTTTTTTTTTTTTACACCAGAGAAAGGAACGTACCAACAATGGTATGAAATGTTTATCGCAATGTTAATTAAGAGAAAGGTACCAACAATGGCACAAACAGATTACCATAATGGTAAAGAGAAAACAAAAGAGAGGGGAACTACCAATGATGGTACTGGAAGGAAAAAACACTACTTGTGTTAAAAAAAAAGCTATGAGAGGAGCTGGGTAAGTGAAAAAATAGACAAGGAATAACTAACAAAGAGTTTTAAAGAAAAAAAAAAACAGTTTGAAGAAGATAAGCTTGCTTGAGAGCTAGCAGGATAAATGAATCTGGTACTAAAAGTGGCAAGAGAGATCTGAGGTAATTCTGTGAGGAGAATTATGGGTAGAGCTGAGCTTGAGAGTTTTTATAAGGAGCAAGCTGAAATAATGCCAGAGTCCGTTCTGAGATAAGGGACCGAACCCACAGTCGAGGATTAAGTGAAGACTGACAACATCAGATCAAGTATTTGATCACTGTTGCTCCAAACGAAGATCTGGAACTGGAAGCAATGCCAAGTTAATAATGCCTGGCAAAGGTGTTCAGTGATGATCATACTGCTGCAACACAAATGTCAAAGATGTCTTCTGAAAAAAAGCTGTTGGAGTTGCAACAGCTCGTTAATGAGCCTTCAGCACAGCCAGTGGTCCCCTTCAAAGCTGATGACAGACTAAAACTTCAGTCTAAGAGTCAATGGGCAAGACGGAGCTTAGTGAGCCTGTGTCCAAGTTTCTGTGAAATAAAAGGAAACAGAAGTTTGTTATCCTTCCTGAACATCTTACCTTGGTCCTGTCCATAAAATACCCAAGATGTCTGCAGACATCTATACACAGTATGACAGATATTCCTCTCTATTCGGACAATCCCTATAGAACACTAGAAGACTACAGGAATTCTCATAATAAAATTCAGTAACCATTCTTGGCAGAAATAAAAGACTGGCACAATGAAATCCTCTATGAAAAACAGGTAAAAAATCAACATACATAAAATGCAATTCTAAGAGCCTTTTGGGTGAAGTCACAGCCAACAACAAAAGGGTCTTCTGCATCAGGAATTTCAGTTTCGCATTGTCAATGACTCAAATGGGGCACCATCAGCTTCTCCAAGTCCCAGGAAGGAAAAGAATGTATAAAAGGAGGCCACAAAAGAAAGACTCCCTTAAGAAAGGCTTTACACACATTAAAGGAAGTTAAAGAAGATGAATCCTGCTCTCTAGTGCTGTGATACAGAATACACCTGACTAGCACCTAGGCTCAATTAGTATCTTGGCAGAATTAGAACAACTGGGTGGACAGAGGGTGGAAGTGAGCTGCTTATACTGGTTTGGGAAGGGGGGATAATGGAGATGGCAGCCCTTACTAGCTAATAGCTATCATGCAGAATAACATGCCTGCAAGACAAAGAGCCTTATGACTAGGTATGTGGGTTTAGTGGTCCAAATTGTGAGTAATAACAGTAGTCGCAGAAGTGAGGAAGCACAAATAGGCAGGGTGGGGCACAGGATGGCCCATGATGATGTGGAGGTGGACATCAAACATGGATGGGGTTAGTGTCATAACAACCATGCTCTTATTGTCAGCAAACTGGTGTGGCACAGACCACCATCACGCCTGCCTGTATGACAGACACCACCAACTCGGTCAGCTTGTGCCCTCACTAGCAGTTACAAGAACAGGAGAACAAAACAGGCCTAAGTTGTAAGGGGAGGTTTGATAGCGAGCAGGCATGAGGAGGAAAAGCATAAAGGAGTAAAAAGACCATCATGAAAGTCAAGACACTGCAGTCAAATGCACCTTGACCAATGAACAACAAAGGCCCAAGTCAGCAACTTTGGATAAATACTGAATGATCAAACGTACTACGGCTGAACGTGGTTCAGATTATGACTTGCATCTCATAATGGCAAATCATTTCCACTTACCTCTATACGCCTTCTAGATGGAGGATTTCTAGTATGAAGACAAAGTATCAACCTCTGTCTAAACCCTACCTAAAAAAACTCTGGCCCTTGATTAATCAAAGAAAATAGAGAAGCCATACTGTTCAAAACTTGAACACTCAGATATACCCTACTCAACAGTTGAGACAGTAAAAGTTTTCTTTTGAAGCAATGTGAGAAGAGGCGTTTCCTATAATCATCTCAAGAGAAGAAACCACAGTGTCTATGCTTGAACTAAGATCACCTTAGCCTTGTGAAGATTGGCCTTCTGGGTGAATTTCATCATCAGCGGAAACAAAGACACAGGTTAATCACATACTTAAAACATATATTATATTGCTCCAGTCTTTTGAGACATTACATACAGCTGCATAACTCAAGAGTCCAGACTTCTGTCCAAGTCACTGATTGTAATGAATCGTCAGACACCATACATCGGCAAATTTTAACTTTATTCACAAAGAAATTAAACCAGAGAAAATACTACAGCAAATGCGTTTTTTCTAATGCTGCATCAGGCTTTACAGCAACCTCTTTAAAATCACCCTTCATAGCAGCAGCAATCATACAATTAGTGATGTCACTTCCTCCAATTAAAATATTTACAAATAAATAATTCCAAAGAATTATAACACATAAAATGAATGCTTCAAACCTCTATTCCTTAAAATGGATTTTAATGAAACTACTCCACTTAATCCAGGAGACTTTTCAGCTTCCAACTCTAAAAACCAATGTAGTTCTAATATTTCTACATAATTCCTTACATCCCCTCAACGTGGATTGTATTTAACCAGACAGAATCCTTGAAAACAAGAATGATGTTTTATATACATGTTGACAGACTCATTCTTTAAACATACGGTTAGTTTTACCCACACAAAAAGCTTTACATGAATGACATATTGTTAAATAAATCAGCTCTTTACTATTGTAGTATCCATAATCCTTGAGCTTATCATTTTTACTTGTTGTTTGATGGCAATAACTATTACTTTTCACTAAATATTTACACAATGTACAATGCAGACAGGGAAAAGTACCAACCTTATTTGTTTTTATTTTTTTTTCTAATCAGTATTCTGAATCAAATCCTTATAACATTTTTTTTAATTCTTATTTTTATAACAAAAACTTGGGGAGTTTACAACAATACCTTTGAGTTTCTCCTCTTCAGTTAAGGCATTCAATTTCCTCCGCATTATACTGCTTAACAGTTTATTGTCCCTAGAATAAATTAATGGAACTTTAACTGTGTCCATCCCCTCATCCACATCTGTAGGACTAAAAAGGGACGAGAAACCAAAGCAAAATGCAACGACATGCAGTGGTGGTTCAGACTTTTTCTTTCATGAAGGATTGGAATGCTGTGACCACTGAACTTAAAAGTTCAATGCAAAATTGTTATTTATAGAGTAAGAAACTACAAAAACTGTGGCCGCCATGAGCCCCAGTGCTCAAAAACAAAGACCTTGCAGCATTTGACCGTCTCCTTTCCAACCTGCCAGATGGCATGCTATTCTTACCATGTCTATGAATAAATGAAGTCAAACCTGTGCCAGTACTAATTACAATCATTAATAACAGAATGTCCTCCAAATAGCTGAGATTAGACTTCATTGGACTGACAGGGATTCCCAGTCAAGGGAACAGCTGAAGCAAAAAATCCCTGAGGCTAATGAGACTGTCTTTCCTGGATGACACAGCCAAACATACAGGCAAAGAAACACTCTGATGCAATTCATTCTTACATATGCTACTGCTACGCACTTAGTGAACACCTGGGGCCTGAAGTAATATTAAGCTGCAAGGAACTGAACTGGCAGCGACAGGTTCCTATTCTGAAACTAAGAAACTGCTAATATGTTCTGGCAATTTTTTTTTTTTTTTTGTTAACTCCCAGACTCCAAGGAACCTTGCCCAATTGTACACTGCTGACCAACTAATTCTATGAACAAGAGAGAGCAGTTGTCCTAGATTAGGAGACAGCCCCAAAACCCATTTACCCATGCCTATGAGGTCCTATTCATTTATCCTTTCTCAGTAATGCCAGCTAGCTAGTAGGGAGTGGTCAATGTGCTGGTCTCCCAGAGCAGCCTATCACTAGGCTGCCTACAGATCTGCTGCAACTGCTCACACAAGCATCCCTGCCCAATGCAGTATGAGCCAACAAGGCCACTGTAAGCATGTGACATACCTAGCCACAGTGTCACAGTTAAGTACCATCAATGCCGCAAAGCTAGCATCCTCCCCTCCTCAAGGATAAGCGAGACGTTGTTGGTCACTCACGCTCATCCTCCCCTGCCAACTCCCTTAGATGCCCATGCAGCTAATCAAGCACAAGTCATATGGGCTGTAGTTAGGGCTTCATCCATCTACTCCATTAAGTCAGGCGATGTTCTACCAGTCATGTGCAAGTAAGCATCCTGGAGTAGCACATCTAGTCTTTCTTGGGTACATATGGAAGGTGGGACTACAGCCTAACTGTTATGATTTCAGTGGTCTGAATGCCTTCATTCCAAAGGAATCTAGTATGCTCCTGAGGTTCTGAGTATTCTTGAATACCAAAAAATAATTTATAATAACATCTTTGCACTCTTTGATTTTCTGTAAACACAGCTGTTGCACACACTCACTCTCTCTTTTTGCATTTGCTTTCTGATGAGGTGGCACATCTAGCAGCAAAAGCAACAAACATATTGTTCTGGAGTTGAATGGCTACAGTAGCTGTTTTTTTTAAGATATCTCCCTGGATACACTGGTCCGTTGGGAGAGGTGAAGGAAAACATTATGCCAACTGCCTCCTGAAGTAGGTGGTTGGAATAGGAGTCTGGATCAAAGACATGCCTCAGTTACAACAGCATTTGCATCCCTGGAAGTGAGGAGATTTGCAGATTTTGGGCCAGCAATGTTGAAGGCGTCTGAGAGGACTAATTAGTTCACATATCTTGCTGCTGCTGCTGCAACAGGTGTTGTAGGGCACAATGATAAAGCTGCTCTCCCTTGGCTTCTTTGGGTCCAAGACGAATGCTGGGGAAAATAAATGGTAACTTCTGCCAATACAAGATCAACCTTTCTCCTCCATGACCTAGAGACGCTGATTACCTTCAGTGAGAAAAAGCAGGGGTACCGCTAAACGGTGCATCCATAATCACTTTACTGTACTCGATGAAGGAACTAAGGTGCAACGAGGAGTGCTGACACACAGCTATGCTGGCTGCTGGTGCCTCTGACATTCACAATGCTGCATTAAATGCTATCCTCACACCAAGAGTTTGATGACCACATAGAAAATGTAAACCTAAGTGATCAATTTCTCTTTGATAATACCATTAGAAATCATTCTGCAGTACACATTATTTCATATGAAATTACTTCTTGGAAATAAAGCAACTAGGTGAAGTACTTCAAGATCACAAGCCACATAGTAGATGACACAACAAACCACTTTCCTGCCAGTCATAGGTAGGTACTAGGCTATTGGCCCTAGGGCCTATATAAGCCTAGCCAAAAGGTACCCTGGCTTTCGCCACCTAAGAAAATTATTTTCCTGTGCCCCTGTCAAGCAGAGCCACAGAAGTGATCCACGGGATGAATTTCCCATCTCCCATCCAATATTAAAGATTTTTCCTGAAGAGTGCTAATGAGGAGCTTTGTTTGATATAGATGATAGGTAGTTTGTTCCAGAGTATGGGAAGTGTCTGGGACAGGAATCTGTCCCGCCAGCATGTTCTGTTTATTGTGGTGACAAGGTTTAGGTCCCTAGAGCGTGTAGCTCGGAGGGATTGGGATTTCTTTAAGTGGAGCATGTCCAACAGCTCTGGGTTTGACATAGCTTTGTATGTTAGGCAGAGATCACATCTGAGTAGGCGATATGCAACAGAGTAAAGCTGGAGTTTTTTGAGACGGTCTGCGTAGGGCATATGTTTGAGGCCGGTAATCCAATTTTGAGGTATTTCTGCGGCCTTTCCAGTTGTTGTAGATGTTTTGTGAGGTACATACCAAAAGGGGCGTTGTACTTTATAATGGGTCTAATGAGTGATGAGTAGAGGGGAACAATGACCTCTTTTTTCCTGGATGAGAAACGTTTTGTGATGAGGGGTGCCACGTAGAAGGATTTCCTGACTACTGTGGTGATGTGATTATCAAAGGAGAGACCACTGTCCACCTGTGTCCCAATGTCTCTTAATCACACTTTCGGTGTTAAGTAGACTACCGCCTATGTGGTCCTTCATGGGTACAGAGTTTTTACCAAAAGGGATGACAATGCACTTTTTCGCACTGAGCTTGAGGCCATGGCTTTGACACCAGGCATCTGTCTCAGTGAGGCCCTTTTGTAGGATGTCCACATCATTAGGAGTTTTGATTATGGCTCCTAGTTTGCAGTCATCTGCGAACTTCATTAGCCAAAGACCTTCTGTGTTAGCCTGTATTTCAGAGAAGTAGATACCAAACAGGAGAGGACCCAGGACTGAAACCTGTGGTACTCCACTCATCATTGGTCTGAAGTTGGATTTGGAGTCTGCTACTTTCACAGTGTGGGTTCTGTCAGTGAGCCAGTTGGCAACTCATCTTGTGACATAGACATTTACACCTAGTTTAGTGAGTTTATCTATAGTTCCAGAGTGGGGTATGGTGTTGAAAGCCTTGGCTAGATCTAGATAGGCTGTGTGAACCACCTTACCTTCATCTATGGCTTTGGTGACCGCTTCAAAGAAGTCGATCAGGTTTAGGAGACATGATCTGCCTTTTACAAACCCGAACTGGGTGGGGTCCAGAGTTTGGAGATTACCAATGTCATTGTTTACAAGTTCCATGATGATACGTTCCATAGCCTTGCAGACCAGGCTTGTCAGGTTAATGGGGTTGTAGTTCCCGGGGTCCGTGATGGCCCCCCCTTTGTGGAATGGGATAACAGTCACCGTGTGCCATTCAGTGGGGACAAAGCCTGAGGTGAGGCTATGATTGAACATGGTACTTGGGTGGGGTGCCAGTTCGTTCTGTAGTTAGTGTAAAACGCAACCTGGGATGTTGTCAGGTCCCATGGATGCTGTGTTCTTGGCTTTGGAGAGTGTGTTTTGTACCTGTGCAGTCGTGATTACAGGAACTTTGCATTCGTCCGGTATAAAGATGGGCCCTTTAGGAGATGAGAGGGGGGGTAAAGTTAGCACTGAACCTATCTGCCAGGATGTTGGCAATATCAATTGACTCTGTATATTTAGTGCCATTTTGCTGTAATTCAGAGCAGATCTGAGTGTTACCATTGAGATTATTGACATAGCTATAGAATGCTTTGTGGCTGTCTTTAGAATCAGTGGTGATTTTGTTTTCATAACTAGCCTTGGAGGATTTTATGAGGGATCTCAGCTTCTTACTGAGGCTGACCAGGGAGTTCCTCCAATCATAGGATTTTACTCTCTTTTTTGCAACAGTTTCTTTCTTCTGTTGTAGAGCTTGTTTATGGCAGGGGACCACCAGATTGGCTTCCTTTTTTTTGGAGGATAGCATCTTGGTTCTGTTATGGATTGCACAATCCATGCACTCATGTAAGTGCTTATAAAGTGCATTTGTGTAGGATTCAGCAGTTGTACCTCTACTGTCCGTCAGCAAGGGGGTCGTGAAGTTTGCCACTTCTGTCTTAAGCGAGAAGTTGGCTTTGGAGACATTTTTTACGGTGGTTTCCCTAATGGGGGGTGGGGGCGGGATGTGGATGTCTTAGGTGATTAGCTTGTGGTCGGATCTGACAAATGAGGAATTGACCTCTGGTGTGGAACACCGGTTGCCCATGTTAGTAATGACCAGGTCTAGGATATTGCTGCCCCTGGTGGGGGTGTGGCTAAGTTAATCCAAGGTGTTGGAATTTATGAATTCCAGAAAACGTTGAGCACAAGAGTCGGTACATGAGTAGTTTTCCCAGTTAATGGTGGGGTAGTTGAAATTGCCCATTATTAGGGGGTTAGGTTGTACCCTAATATTTTCCAGTGCATCAAGAAATGAGGAGTGGGAATCCTGGGGCATGGTGGGGGATCTTCTGAGCAACTAGCCTGGAGGTGTGGATATCCCTAATGAATATGGACACGCCTCTGCCTTTAGTGTTTCGGTCCAGGTTAGGTGGCCGAAAGGTGTGGCATGAATTATAGCTTGATAATGCTTTCTGGAGCCTTGAATCAGATCTCTGTCACTGCACAGATGTCGATGTTCTCCATTTTAGGGAGTGCATTTGGAGGTTTAGACTTCTAGCATTGAGTAGCATTAACCTCAGAATTTGCTTGCTTGTACCTGTTACGGTGGTGAATTTGTCATTTGAACCTTTCCTAAAAAAGGCACTACAGGGGTGGCAAGAGCATTATCCAGTATCCGGAATCCCAAGGGGGAAAGGTGCAGGCCCATCCCTGGCAAAGCATCGTGGTTTGCGATCATGTCATCCCAGGCAGACAGATACTGGATCCCCTTAGAATGACACCAGAAGCTTAGCCAATTGTTGAAGTCAGTCATTTTGTCCTTGTACTGTGGTATTATTCTTGGTGATGGCAGGATGCTACTCAGGGCTAGGGTCATACCTGCCTGGGCTACAAGATCGGACAGCTCCTCCATGTCTCTTTTCATGTAGTCTAGTGAGGTACGTCTCAGGTCATTCACACCAACATGGACATCCTAGACTTGCTAACCAGGGGACTGAGAGACACTGACACTAAGGAATGATATTCCTACTAAACCTGGTCAGTGAAATGATCACATCTGACTTAGGGAGTTTCCATTCACAGGGCAGAGTTTGGCAGAGGTGTACAAAGCCTATCTGAGTTCCTTAACTACAGGGTTACAAAATTCAGATTATAGCAAGCAGCTGTCACCACATCTCTTATAATATTACCACCCAGGCAGATGCCTGTTGCAATCTACAGAAAGCATGAAGTCAGTTCTGTGGAGAAGAGTTCCACCAGAGTAAATTAATTCACTTTCTTCACCATCTTTAAGACTTTACTAAACTCAGAGTCCTCTGGAGGCAAAGGACATTCATTTTCTTTACAGGGAATCAATGTGGTGATGTTTTTCAGGTTTGTTTTCCTTATAATGTCTATTCCAGAAAGGGGAAAAGGCATTCTGATGCTCCTTGATTTGAAGCTAGAGGTCCCCAAGTGCTGTACAAAGCAGTCAGACAGTGACACAGTTTCCTGGGAAGCATAAATAAAAGACAGGTGTTGCACCTGGCACTGACTGGCCAACTCTGGTCTATCTAATGCTGGATGGCTCAATGCCTAGCAACCTGGGAACTGTACATGCCCTGGAGGATCAGATTAGGTCCCAAATGAGCCAGCATCCCAGACCACAATGGGGTCAAGCATTTATATCTAAAGAGAAGCCTATAGGGCAATGTTAGACTCTATAAAGATAGCCCAGAATAAGAGTTCAAAATCAGTTTTCAAAAAGCTTGGTATTCTTGAGACATGCACAGTAGCTTAGATGCAAGTAGTTAAAGCTTCAAATCAGGTAAATGGAGTCCACCTCCCTTTCTCCCAGCGAACATTCACATTTTTATTCTGGTGCAAATGGGGCCCATACTCTGTCATCTGCTCCCACCTTTTACCTACACCTCTAGGTGGATGTGCCATAGTTGCCATTAACTCATTAAAACTTAGTGATATCTCCAGGTGTTTGTCCAAGATCATCCTAGTGACACATCAGAGTGACAAATTCTGCCTATTCATATTTAGATAACCACAAGCTACTGAAAAGTACAGTTTTGTACCTACCATAAATGTAGATGTCTGATAGATATGCAACTGCAGTCGTAACATATGGGTTGTCCTGCATCAGGCAGCCCTCGGTCGGCCGGATTCCAAAGTCTGGGTCCGACGTCGGCTGATGTCGCATTTCTCTCTGACGTCAGAACGGCTGGAGTACATAAGCATCAGCCGACGCCATCTTCTTCAGTGTTTCTTGCCCCAGATGCCAGGTGCCCTCCAAGGAAGGCTGTAATCAAATTGGAAGACAAAAGCAGGTTTCCAGACAAATAAATAAGCAATAAACAGATACACCATAACAGATATCCCCAGCTAAGGAAAACAGGGAGAGGAGTGGACCCAAGGCATAGAGGGGAAGGAGGGAGGGAAAACCCGACTGCAGTTGCATATCTATCGGACATCTACATTTATGGTAGGTACAAAACTGTACTATGTCCTTCAAGAATGCAACTGCAGTCATAACATATGGGTTGAATACCATAGCTTAGCTGGGGGAGGTGGAATGCTCTAAGAAAAGGATGGTGTAGCTATCAATCCCTGCAGGACTGCCGAAGCAAAGCCTGCTCTGGATCTGGAATATAAAGGGAGGTTGTAGTGTTTGGAGAATGTATGCACGGAGCTCCATGTAGCAGCTTCTAGAATGTCTTTTGTAGGCACCCCTCTTAAGAATGCTGTAGAGGTGGCTGTAGCTCTGGTGGAGTGTGGTCTGACATTGGCTGGTACACTCTTTCCATGGAAGGAATAACAAAATCTGACGCAATGCCCAATCCATTTTGAAATAGTCTGTTTGGAAATTGCTTTTCCTTGTACTCCAGCGGCGTAAGCTACAAAAAGCTGATCAGACTTCCTATTGGTCTTGGTTCTGTCCAGGTAGTAGCGAAGTTGTCTGTGAATGTCCAAGGTATGCAACAGTCTTTCCCCTTTGTTCTCAGGATTAGGAAAGAAAGTAGGCAGGTGAATTGCTTGATTTAAAGAAACCCTAGATACCACTTTTGGCAGAAAGGTAGGGTTGGTTCGTAAGGAGACC
Organism: Protopterus annectens; assembly: GCF_019279795.1. Lineage (NCBI taxonomy): Eukaryota > Metazoa > Chordata > Ceratodontiformes > Protopteridae > Protopterus > Protopterus annectens. The sequence continues at coordinate 315,173,872 of NC_056746.1, forward strand.
CTGTCTCTGTGAAAGGTTATGAACGGTGGTATTGCCATTAGGGCCTGTAATTCCAAAACCCTTCTTGCTGAGGTAATTGCCAACAGGAAAGCTGTCTTCCATGAGAGAAACTGTAAGTCCACAGAAGCTGCTGGCTCAAAGGGGGGTAGTCAGTTTTTCTAGGACAAAGTTGAGGTCCCAAGCTGGTACTGGAGCCTTTCTTGGTGGCTTTATATTCTTGATTCCCCTAGGGAATTGCCTTAACAAAGGATGTGAAAACACAGGTGGATCAGTGTTGTATCTAGATGAAATAGCTGAAGCATGTATTTTTATGGAAGAATATGAGAGTCCATTCTGTAGCATATCTGCCAAATATTCCAGAATGAGTGGGATGTTCAATAATGATGCATCATGACCCTTGCTGGTATTCCAAATGCTGAATCTCTTCCATTTTGCTGAGTAAACCTTTCTGGTGGATGGTCTTTGGGCTTCTGTTAGTATCCGCTGAACTTCCTTGGAGAGAGATAGATTGAGGTTATTCATGGGATCTCCCAAGCTGTTAGCTGCAGCGTCTGAATGTTGGGATGTACTGTCTTGAAGTTGTGTTGAGTCAAAAGTTGAGGCCATTGGGAAAGGGCCCACTTTTTGTTGTGACATATGCTCCGTAGTAGTGGGTACCAGTGTTGTCTTGGCCAGTCTTGAGCTATTAGGATCCCCTTGGGCTTCTCTGCTTTGATCTTTAGTAATACTGTGGTCATCAGTGGCAGAGGTGGGAATGCATAGATTTTTAGGAAGTTCCAGTTGAATGAGAGAGCATCTATTTTCCATGCTTGTGGATGATATGTCCTTGAACAGAACTTTTGTAGATGATGATTGAGGTGGGAGGCAAATAGGTCTACTTCTGGCCTGCCCCATGTCGAGGTGAGTCGTATGAAGATTTCTGGATGTAACCTCCCCTCGTGGGGGTCTTGGAAATTCCTGCTTAGGCTGTCCGCCAGCACATTGTCTTTGCCTGGAACAAACTGGGATTGCAACTGTATGTTTAGGCTCAGTGATTTTTCCCAAAGATTCATTGTCAGTCTGCAAAGGGGGGTAAGAATGGGTGCCCCCCTGCTTGTTTATGTACCACATCACAGTGGTGTTGTCTGTCCGTATTAGCAGGTGGCCTTGCTGAAGTTGTTGTTGAAAGGCCTCGATGGCATGCATTACTGCCAGCATTTCTTTCTGGTTGATATGCAGATGTGTTTCCTTTGGAGACCATTGTCCTTGAATACATCTTCCCTCCATGTGCGCCCCCCATCCAAGGTCTGAGGCATCTGTGGTCATTGTCTGTGTTATCTGGGGTTTTTTGAACGACATACCTGTGTTTGCCTGGCTTACCGAGGCCCACCATAGAAATTCCTTTTGTAGGCATGGAATGAGTGGTATGGTTGTCTCTAGGTTGTTGCTGTGTTGAGACCATAAGCTTTTTAGGTACCATTGAAGCTTTCTCATGTGTAGTCTTGCTAATGGAACCAGGAGAATGCAGGATGCCATGTAACCCAGGGCCTGTAGGAATCTCCTTGCAGTCATCTGGGTGAGCTTTGCCAAACCTTTGAAATAATGAGTTAACTTCTTTTGCTTGTCTTCTGTCAGGTAAGCCATTTGAGAGGCTGTGTCTAGTTTGGCTCCTAAGAAGGTTATTTGCTGGGATGGCTGAAGTCTTGACTTTTGGAAGTTGACTGTGTATCCCAGAGCCTGTAGCAATTGTATGACATAATTCAAGTTTTTTGTCAAAATCAGTTTGTCGTCCGCTTGTATGAGGCAGTCGTCCAGGTATGGGTAAATTTGGATCCCCTGGAGCCTGCAATGAGCAATTACTGAAGCCAGGCATTTCGTGAATACTCTGGGCGCAGTAGATAAACCAAATGGCAATGCTGAGAATTGATAATGCTCTGGCCCTGCAAGAAATCGGAGGTATCTTCTGCAGCTGTGTCTGATAGGGACATGCAGGTATGCCTCCTTGAGGTCCAGAGTAATCAGCCAAGACCCCTTGCCCAGCATGGGAAGGAGTTGCTGTAGAGTCAGCATTTTGAACTTTGGTACTATGAGAAAAGTGTTTAATGCGGACAAATCCAGTATTGGTATCCATTGAGTTTCTTTTCTTGGAACAAGGAACAGTCTTGAATAAAACCCCTGGCCTTGTTCTTGTTGTGGAACTTTTCTATTGCTTTGATCTGAGCAAGCAGAGAAATTTGCTTGATAGCCTCTGCCCTCTGGTTTTGTGGTAGGTTTGGCATGCCTTGTTTTCTTGGCAAGGTATGAAAGTGGAACCTGTAACCTTGGTCTATAATGTCCAAAATCCATTTGTCCTTTGTCAATCTGTGCCAATTGTCTGAAAACAGAGATAATTTTCCACCCAAAGGAGCTTCTGTTTGCTCCTTGGTCAGCGGAAGTAGAGGAAAGTCATTGAGATTGTCCCTGTGGGGCAGGAGAAACCCCTGTGTCACTTATTTGGTTTGCTGGTTGCCATTGTCGTCCCCTGTAGGAACCTCTGTATTGTCCTCTTCCTCGGCCACGCCTGTTTTTGAAATCTTTCAGGATTAGGAAAGGACCAGTTTTTAGAAGGCCAATTCCTGCTGAATCTGGGTGGCTGAACCTGGAGGAAATCTTTGACTGTCTGAACTGACTTGGCTTTTTCCTCAATGGACTTTAACACATCTTTAGCATTAGCACCAAAAAGCTTGTTCTTTTCCAAGGGTGCATCAAGAAGTTTTGCCTTAACATGATCTGGTAGAGGTTGTTCTTTTAACCATGCATGTCTACGAATGACCGCCCTGTCAAAGCTGCCCTACATGAAGCTTCCAATGCATCATATCCACACTGAAGAAAGTGATTGCTAACTTGCTGAGAATTATGTACAGCCTCCTGCAAAGACTTCCTATCTAAAGGTTCAGGAGAGGCCAATGTTTTCTGTAAATCATCTAACAGGTAATCCTGATATTGAAACATATGAAAGAGACAATTGAGAGCTCTCATAGATAAAGTAGTGGAGGTGTAAACCTTCTTCCCCCATCTCTCTAATGACCTAGCTTCCCTGTTGGAAGGCAAAGGATTTTTGGAGGTGGTAGCTGAAACCCCTTTCGGTCCCTGTGAAATTGTTTCTAAATCAACAGCATGGGCCCTAAAGAAAAGAGAATGTGTTTCTGGGACCCTATAGTATCTGTCAGGCTTGGCAGGAGCAGGAGGAAGAGTATCAGGGGTAACACTGGAGTCAGAGTATAGATCATCCAAAACATCAAGTACAGGAGGTATAGCTAAGGGCCCGTGTTGGGGCTTTTTAAGGAAGGTTCGAAGGCGCTTTCTGGAATCAGAATATTCCTGGCCTTGCCACTTAAAATGTTCCCTCATGGAATGCAGAACTTCCCCAAAAGAAATATCCTCAGGAGGGGAGGCCGAGGGGATGGAGTCCTCTGCATCTGAGTCCTCATAGGTCTGGAAGGGCTCTTCCTGGCTATCGGAGTGAACAGAGTCCTCAGAATCTTCATCTGAAGGGAGAGGGTCAGAGGGTTCAACCCTGGGCCTCTTATTAGGAGGAGGCTGGGATCCTCTCTCAGGATGGGCCTGGGAACCTCTGATCATGGAAATTAAGTCTGCGGCCATAGTCATGATTTGTGTTTCAGGAGTAGGCTGAGGTAAGGCTTTAGCAGTAAGGTGCTTGGTCTTGCTGGCTGCCTTAGCACGTGTGTAAGCCTTGATAGACATGGACATGGGAGGCCTAGCAGCTCCACGTGCAGGAGTGACCTTATCCACAGCAATGGTCTCGGGCATTTCCTCGGTTTCAATATCCGGAGGAAAATCAATAACTGGCGTTGTTGTGGTCTCCGGTATCGGAGGTATCGGTAATGCGGTGTCTTCGGTTTGGAGCAGTGAAATAACCGCCTCAGAGGGAACTGGGGCACTCGCGGTTGGTTTTGGCGTGGTGTCGGTGGAAGACGCGGGCCGAGGATGTCGGTCCCGGTCTTTTCGTTTCTTAGGAGTCTGCGAAGTCGGTAGTTCCGACGGCATTGTATAATCGAATTTTTCACCGAAAAAGTCTTCAGCGAACTCCACCCGGCGCCTGAGTGCGCGCTTATTGAAGCGAGCACAGGCGGCACAGACCGAGACATCGTGGTCTGGGCCAAGGCAAGGAAGGCAGTAAGAGTGGAAATCCTTATGAGGTATTTGTTTACCACAAGACAAACAATTATTTACTTTTTCAGTAATTTCTGACATCGGCTGAGGCAAGAAAAGGTCCCCAACGGGGTACTTAGCTTTTTTGATGACTTCGGATTCGAAGAATACAGGAGCTGACCGACCGGCACTTGCGAACTGCTTCTGCTTCAGGCACCGCGCGGCAAGAAAGACTGGAGAAGATGGCGTCGGCTGATGCTTATGTACTCCAGCCGCTCTGACGTCGGAGAGAAATGCGACATCAGCCGACGTCGGACCCAGACTTTGGAGTCCGGCCGACCGAGGGCTGCCTGAGGCAGGGCAACCCATATGTTATGACTGCAGTTGCATTCTTGAAGGACATCAGTTCATATTTAAGCTTATGTGATGGGCAATACAAATTAAGTGGTACTTGGGCAGCTAACGGGATATTAAATGTTGCTCACATACTATTTATATTTTGTTTTAATTTTCACATTTCTCCAAGTATCTCAAATATGAGGAACAGACAGAAGTTGTTAGGCTCGTATAAAAGCTCACAGCTTGACAAATATTTGGTTTGAGTGGTTTCTGAGGCAAGTTGTTTAAAACAAAATTACCATGGCTTACACAATCCATTTTAAGAACAAGAATATAATAAATGCTACCACTGTAAAGAAAGTAAAGGTGTGTAAGAACAATATAGCAATAGATGTTTGACTAGATCACTGCTGCAGTAATACTGACAGATGGGAAGTATCCTTTCATGAATACCAAAAGTCAGGCCAGTATGCCAAAGCTTAGGCACTTTCTCATGCGTTGTATGTCCGATCTTAGACCTAGGCATGAGGTCTACATGCTGGTACATAAGGAACATACAAGCATGAAAATCCTCAGAGTTTTCTTTCCTCAGAGAACATGGAGGCTTACTATATAGAGCACTGACTCGGGTAAGAGACGACAAGAGAATGAAAAGGCAAAAAAGTATTCTATCTTACCCAAAAAAAGAGAGAGAGAGACCAGGGAGATGAGAAGGGAGGGTGCATATACTGCAACAGTAATCTACTTGAACATCTACTGTTATGTTGCATTCTTTCTCAACTATAGTATGTTGATCATTAGATCACTACTGCCAGAGAGACAAGTAAAATCATGCTGCCATGGTGGACTTCCATCATCAACAAACTCTGCAATAAACGCAGAAAGTTGCTGTCCAAGAAAACAAGGACAAGGGCCCAACAACAGAAAAGCACCCTCCTCAGTCTTAACAGGCAAATAAGAAAACTTGTCAAATCCTCCAAGAGCTCCTTTGACAGAAACTAGCAAGTACTGTCAAGGATAACCATAAGGCCTTTTACAGCCATGTACGCAACCTAAAAGGTAGAACCCAAGCATGTGCAGAACTGGTGGTCAATGGTACCATACACACTGACCCTACAGAGACAGCGAACCTGCTAGTGGATAGGTTTGGCAAAAAATTTAACTCCCTTATCCCCTCCTAACTTACAGCAAACCCTCCCCCAAACTCCCATCCACACCTTACATATCTGAAAAGCATGTTCTCAAAGCAGTGTCCAAGGCAAAGAGCATGACCTCTATGGAACCAGATGACATCCTAGGCTGTCTTCTAAACATGAACTACCATCACCACTAAATAACGTTTACAATCATAGCTTAACCACATGCTTTGTTCCTTCGGAATGGCGAACAGCTACATTTATTTCCCTCCACAAAGGTGGCTTAGCAACAGACCCGGGGAATTACAGATCCATAAGCCTGACCAACCTCATCTGTAAGGCCATGAAATGCATCATTATGAAATTTATAAATATATAGGTGACCTCCAAACCCTAGATCTTACCCAATTTGGCTTTTGTAAAGTTCAGATCCTGCCTGTTAAATCTGGTAGATTTCTTTGAAAGTGTCACCAAGGCCAATGATGAGGGCAAATCTGTGCACACTGCATACCTCGACTTGGTCGACACAATCCCACACTCAGGCATTACCGATAAACTCAGCAAACTGAATGTAAACCCCTTTGTTGTAAGATGGGTTGCCAACTCGCTCACAAACCAGACACACATTATCAAAGTGGGTGACTCCACATCAACCAGCAGACCTGTTACCAGTGGGGTGCCACAGAGTTCAGTACTGGACCCCCTACTGTTTGTTATATACTTCTCAGATGTCCAGGTCAAAACTAAAGGGTTGTGGCTAAAAGATTGCAGACAGCTGCAAACAAGGTACAATCATTGAATCCCTAAATGATGTCAGTATACTCTAGGATGGTCTCACACAGACCAGCGACTGGTGTATTAGTCACCGTCTCAAACTGAATGCAAAGAAATGCATCATACCCTTCAGCACAAACAACGTCCCTTCACATTATCAGATTAATAACAATACTCTAAGTACCCATGAAGTGGTATGGGAACTGGGATCACAGGTTGACTTCAACCACCATGTGTCTACCATTGTAAGGAAACCTTTTTATGTAACTTACTTGATTAGTAAAGGTATCACCTCAAGAGCAAAAGAAGTTATAACCCCCTATACTCTGCACTTATCTTTCTCATAATAGAGTATAATGCCCCATTCACTATGTACCGTAGTAAGCACCTACAGCAATGAGAGAGACCTCAGAAGTTTCTAACAAAGAAGATCAAGGCCGTCCACCAAGTGCCTTACACAGACAGACTAAAATCCCTGTCACTATACTCCATATCATATAGACTTCTTAGGAGAGACGTATGCCTGGCATAACCCAAGACCCAAACCTAATGAACTCACTACATATCCATAAATCAAATGGGTCTAGGGCCACCCATTCCAGGGACTTAAATATGGTCTGCGACTTAAGTAGGACATGCTGGAGGGACAGATTTATTTCCCTGTGACTGCCACATCTATGACACTGTTCAAGAGTTATTTCCCAGCGACTGCTATGTCTAGGATGCTGTTCAAGAGAAATCTGGATGAGTGGATGGGGCACCATAAATTCTTACTGGATATAACGCACAAAACCCTCCTGGACAAGGCCAGTCACCACTAAATGCAATCTTGGTATTGACTACTACCCTCTATGGTATTACATTGGGTTGAAACAGCTAGGCTTAAAATGACCTCTGGGTCGATAGTACAGTAATCTCCTATGATCCTATGCTGACAGATGGGATAATTCCCAAAGCTTTTAGATAGAATGAGCGAGACACCATGAGAATCCAGAAATCCCTGAAGTACGCATCTGGCAAATCTAACTCTGGCTCTGAAAAAGGCATCAATCTTGTAATGTTTTGTGAAAATGTAAACTGAAGACCAAGTAGACGACACTAATATAGATTTGGAATACATCTTTGAGAACGGTACCTGCAGCTACAGTCCTTGTAGAATGGGCTTTGGCATTACTTAAAGGAGAGTTACTGGGAAAGGAACAACAAAAGGCAAGGGATATCCATCTAGAAATAGTTTGATACTGGAAGGCCTTGTTTTTTTACCCTCAAAGGAGATGAGCAACAGATAATTTTTCTTTACTTCTTTTGTTTTGTCCAAATAAAAGCAGTCTGTGGTCTTCTAGCAAACAGAATTTCTTCACCTTCATTTTGCAGTCAGGTAAAAATGCTGGAAGATGTACAGATTAGTTCAAACACATTTCAGTAAACATCTTTGGCATAAAGGATGAATAAATTCCAAGGGATACTTTATCCTTGTGAAAAACAAAGAAAGGTGGAATCAACATCAGGGCTTATAATTCAGACACCCTTACTGCACAGGTTAGAGTAAGAACAGTTTTCCATAAACAGTATTTTAAAGAGGCAGAAGAAGCTGGTACACAGGGTGATCAAGTTAATTTTCAAGCACATAATTCAAGTCCTGGGGGAGTAAGGAGTAGATTTCGGGGGGGGGGGGTGATGTGTAGATGTCATTTAATAACTGCTTTCCCTCAAAAGAATGAAGAAAAAGGTGGAGCCATAGGAAGACTAGCTGAGATGGCTGACAAGTGTACCTCAATGAAAGTATATGCCAGACCCAAACTGAGGAACTCACACAAGCATTGGACATAGAAGGCATCCCTGCCTGACAGGAATCCAATCTTTTATTTTGCACAAAAAAAAAAAAAATCTTTTCCATTAAGACATTTATTTTTTTTATTTTATTTTACATTTGTTGACTGGGCTAGTCTAACTGGATACATGTCCATTTTCAGTACAGGCCCGGGGAGAAAAGCTCCAAGACATATACAAAATACAATATAGAATGTTGCAACAGTCCTAGCTTAAAACAGCTGTTGTTAATAAAAAAAATACAATACTCAGTGAGCATAACACAAAGAGTAAAAGGTAATGTACAAGAGATGTTACTATATACATATATACATATTTTTAAATTGCAATAACATGGTCTTTTGGTTCTTTAAGTATAAGTCTATAAAGGTGAAGAGTATTCATTCGTGTATAGAAAGAAAGTTAGTCAGGGTTAGTACAGGGGCATAACCAATGTGTACTGAGAAATAGTTTTAGATTCTGTTTAAAAAGTGTTAATGGAGATAGAGATACGAGTTCAGTGAGTAGAAGATTTCAGAGCTTTCCAACAGTATTAGAGAACAGAGAGTCTTATGCCAAGTTTGATAAACTGCCATGTATGATAAATGAGGCTGGAAAACCCTTGGCAAAACAATCAACTGCAGCGTGTCCACAGAATCAAAGCATCTAAAAGTAATCAAAGGTTTATCATCCATACCATGCGTTTGGGAGTCTTCAGATGTGGGTGAATGAGAGAGCCCTTCTGCGGTGTGAGCAAGTCCGTTCTGTGGGGTAATACGTGGTGATTGCTCCTGGCTTGTTGGAAAGCAGAACCAACATTTTCTGAGCCATAGTGGAGGGGTCACAAAAACAATTTTGGGATTGTTCTCCTGAATTGCCAGAGGACATTTTAAATAAGAGTAAAGGCATACAGGAATTTACCTTTCTATGTCAAGCAGAAGGTGTTGGCTGCCAAGATTTCCTTGGAAGGGGTCCTAGAACAAAATATTCTGAGCTGATGGTTTATACTGGAGGTGAAGAACTCCATGTGTGGAGCTCTCAATTAGTGGAAAGTGTGTAAAAAGATCTCCATGTTCAACATCCATTCGTGGGGTCTACCGTTTAACTGCTCAGGTAATATGCCAAGCTGTTCTGTTCTGATGGAATATAAACTGCTTGGATAAAAGACTGTGATGAACAACAATGTCCCTAGCAATCACTGCTAGCCTGCACAAGGGATAAGACTTCAGGCCCCCCAATCCCACTCCCCTTTCCTGAAGTACAATGTGACGGTTGTTTTCATCATCAACCACCCCATTTTTCCCATTTTCTACATGGGGTCTGGGTGTCGTGTCACTTGTCACCATCTTTCCCTATTCAAAGCCACTCTCCTACCTTCTTTGACACTCATGCCTGACTGTCACAGGTCTTCCGATGCCCTAGTTTCCTCTTGCATACTTCCTGTCCCAAATCATCTTCTGCAAACTGTCTTCTGCTTTCCTACATGTTCCTGAACCATCGGAATTTGTTCTCTTTGACATTTTCTGTAACTGAAGCTACTTTTAGCTTCTACTCATATGTCCTAATTTCTTCGTCTGTCCCAGTCTGTGTCCTACCACCTGTCTCAGGGACTTCATCTCAATTACCTCTGGCTTCCTCAACTGCTCTGCATTTACTGCTTAGGCTTCTCTACCATACAGTAGTACTGGTCACACCACTATTTTGTAGACATAACATTTCAACTTCTTTGGCATTCTTATGTCATATACTACTCCTGACACTCTGTGCCAGTTGGCTGCAGTCCCTCTGATTCTAGCTCCAACCTCCTCATTCAGACTTCCCCTTCTTCTTAACCACCCCTCACAGATATATGAAGCATTAACCTGTTCCACTCTTTTTGCTTCTACCTCAATTTTCATTTCTTCTGATTACCCACATTTGTTGCCAATACAACCATCTTATCTATGCTCAGTTTCATCCATTGTGGCTTCAGTTTTGCATTCCATTCCCCTACCCTTTGCTGAAGTTCTTGCTCACAGTCTGCCTGTAATACCACATCATCTGCACATGTAGTCAATCACCAGTATATCTGAAACCTGATCCACATCCACTCTCACTCGGAACTCCTCCGTAAGACTGAACACTGCTCGTACTTGGGTCCTTGTACACAGCTTGCACTAATTCTAACAATGTTTTTGGGACTTTGAACCACTGCAGGACTGCCCAAATCAGCTTTCTTGGGACCTTACCATATGCTTTCACCAAGTCTAGGAATGCCCAGTTGGAATCTTTCCTCATTTCTACATTCTTCTCAAGTACCTGTCTCACTGCAAACACTGGGTCAGTTATGCTGCATCCTGATGTGAAACTGAATTCCTCATTTCCCATCTTACTTTCTACAAATCTGCATATTCGTTTATCAATCACCCTCTCCACAACTTTCATGCAGTGTGAAAGGAGTCTGATACCTCTATACTGCCCATAGTTGTGAATGTTCTCTTTGTTCTTGAACACTGGCACATTTGTGCTTATTCTCCAATCATCTGGGGTATGTACTTCTCTCCATAATGCCATGAGCACCCTCAGAAGCCATTTTTCCCTAACATCTGAGCTTGAAGAGTACATGACCTAGCTAAAAAGAGATATCAGTAAGGTCACTCCAAGAGCCAAAGGTAAAGCTAAATGAAAGGGTAAGGAGAGCGGGAAGCTGATGGACAGAAGCAGACTATACAGATCTATTGTTTTGATAAGAACATAGCTTTCATATCTGATGGCTCTTCCATCTGTTCCTCAATTAATAAGACAGAGTCCCCAGCTGCTACCAGTCCAGAGGACAGCCAAACCAAAGGAAGCTGTTGACCTCGACTGCAAATCCAACTTGTAATGAGAAATGAAGATATGGACATTAGACCAAGTAGCTGCAGCACAAATGCAATCAAGGAATACTCTTGATAAGAAGGCCAAGGAAGCAGCTAATGATCTAGCTGAGTATGTCTTAGCAGACTTGGGTAAAGATGACCCCTTCTCTTTGTACACACTTGAAATACAAATAACTTTAGATATCCCCTTTTCTCAATTTTGCTGTGGAAAAAGAAACAATTATTCAGTCATTCTTATCTTCTTAGTGCAGTGCAAGTAAAAACAGAGCTGACTGCTCACATCCAGCAGGTGTAATGCATTTCCTCATGTTGGAAAAAGTTGGGAAGTAAATAGGAAGGTTGTTAGATTAATTATGGTTCAGAAACCACCTTTGGAAAAAAAGGACTGGTTTGCAGAGTAACTAGAGTAATTAGTCCTTGTGGAAAGTCAAGTAAGAAGGTTTGCAAGAAAGGGCATGCAACTCCAAAACCCTCTAGCAGAAGCGACTGTCACCAAAAATAAGGTCTTCTAAGCCTGACACTTCAAATTCACCATAGCTGCAGGTTCAAAAGGTGGTTTGATCAAGGTCTGTAAGAGAATGGTAATATCCCAAAGAGGAACGAGGGGCGTGAAAATGAAAGTACCCCTAAGGAAAGCCTTACACAATTTAAGGCAGTTGATAGAAAACTGATTCTCCCAAACATGACAATTGGAGATGGCTGCTAGTTGAACTTTGACAGTACAGTAGTTTGCACTGCTGTAGAAGACAGACACCAGAAATTCAACATCGCCAAAACAGTGTCTGGGAAGGGGGTCCAAATTTTTACTGGAAGCCCAGATGGAGAAATCTCTTCCATCTGCTCTTATAAATCTTTCTGGTAGAGGGTCTCTGTGTGGAAGTCAGGATGTGGATGTCTTGGGAAGCAAGTCAGGTGAGGTGAGACAGAAGCTCTGGAGTAAGGTCCAGCACCCAAGGAAGGTGTACCAGAAGAGACCAGAGGAAGGGAAATTGTGTCTGCCAAGGTCAGAAGGGATTAATAAAAAACACTGTAGCATTCCTCACCAATGTCTTCTGTGGAAATGTCAGGATGAGAGGAGTACAGGAAAGACATTCAGTAGCCTGAGGTCTAACTGTGGGTCACAGCATACCTCAGTGAACCCCTCTCTTGGGGAATTACGGCAAAGCACCTGCGGAACTTCCTGTTGTATGGGTAGGCAAAAAGATCACAGCATGGCTGAAAATCTGATCCATCCAGCACAACTGGGCAATGGGACTACTTGTGGAGGAGGAAGGCAGAACTACTCAACCTGTCCACTAGAGCACTGGACATCCCTGGTATGTGCACTGCTATAAGAAAGCAGGGGGAAGACATTGCCTATTGCCAAACCCTTAGGACTCGTCATAATGGGTAAGAATGTGCCCCCATTTATTGACGTACCACACTACAGACACCATCTGTCTGAATGGCTGTCACACCTGAGGGGAGGGAGTCCTTAAAGGCCTGCAATGCTAGGAGAACCACCCTCAACTCCACGATACTGATGTGAAGACCAGTCTCCATGTGGTACCTCATATGCCATTGTCTGACTTTCCCATGAAATGTCCCAACCCAGCTGGAAAGTGTCTGTGATTACTTTAGCCTGGGGAGAAGGTAGAGCAAATGGTCAGCCCAGAAAAACTTCCAGAGATTCCAACCACCAGAGAATACTAGTTTTGCAGATTTTTATGTGACAGACTTGGAAGCTCATGGGCTGATATCTGACTGACCATTGTGCTGATATGGTACATTGCAGTACTTGTGTGGCATCTGGCGAAAGGAACCAAGGTGACTGCACCCGCCATCAAGCAGAGAAGACACAAAATTAACCTAGCTTGTGACTTTTGACAAGAGAGAACCGCTATGGCCCATCTGTAGAGAGTGGTGATCCTGGGTTTGGATAGCCTTGCTATCTGAAGGATTGTGTCGAAATGAGCTCCAGTGAATTCTATAATCTGGACAGGGTGAAGTTTGGAGTTGGTTGTGCTCACAGCAATGCCTAAATGTGTGCACAGCCAGAGCACAGAATCCCAGGCACGCTGGTGAGGGATAGATATGAGCCAGTTGTCCAGGTATGGGAACACAGGTCTATATTAGAACATCGAAGTTTCAAAACTTCGAATGTTCTAATATCGACCCCTATTCAGCGAAAGCTGAAAATATCAAAGCAACAGAAAACCAAATTTTTTCCTAGGGAAAGAATTTGGTTGTCCATTTCTGTTGCTTCGGTATTTTCAGCGCTGTGTTAGAAAGTTGCGGGTCGGGTTCAGGTAAGTGTGCGATTGAGTGCGGGTTAGGTTAGTTAGGGTTAGGGTGCGGGTTAGGTATGTGTGCGATTGTGTGGACGTGAGGGTTAGATGAGTTAGGGTTAGGGTGCGGGTTAGGTATGTGTGCGATTGTGTGAATGTGAGGGTTAGGGGAGTGCGGGTTACGGCGCGAGTGAGGTGAGTGTGCGATAGTGATGGACCTTTGGGTTAGGGTTTGGGTTAAGGTAAGTGGACAGTTAGTGGTGTGTGTATAGTTTAGTGTAGGGTTAGGTGTAAGATTTTAGGTGTATGTGTGTGGATTGCTATTTGTTTGGTGTGCTTGTGTTGTATGTATGTGTTTTGGAACAGTGAACTATTTCCCTAGGAAAAAATTTGCTGTTCTGTATGTTCGATGTTTTCAGCTTTCGCTGAATAGGGGTCAATATTAGAACATTTGAAGTTCTGAAACTTCGATGTTCTAATATAGACCCTGGGAACAGTACGAATCCCTACAGTTAGAAAGGAGCTGCAACCACTGCCATACACTTTGGTCTCACCACAACCCCCAGGGAGTTTACCAAGGGTAGAACTTTGAAATGTAAAGCAGGCATTCCCAGTTGGAAGTGGAGAAACCTTCTGGAGCGTCTGTCCATCTTTATGCAGTACTACACATCCTGAAGGTCTACAGAGCACATCCAATCATCCTTTCTCATCAAGAGCACAGTGGACTGTACTGCAAACATCCAGAATTTTATTTGTTTCACATTCTGGTTCAGATGACTGAGATCCAAAATAGACTTGAGGTCCATGTTTTTCTGTGGCACCAAAATAAACCTGGAGTAAATTCCAGATGCTAGTTTGTCTGGCGAGACCTCCTGGGTGGCTTTATTGTCTAGCAGATTTTTTTTTTTTTTATTTCTATTGCTGCCACTTTTTTTCTGGGTGGGTGGAACACTGGGAGTTTTTCTCGAGTGAGGGGTTAAGGTTATGATCCTGTACACTCAAACATCTTGAGTGATGGATGTCCAGGCCATGGGAAGCAGGGATAAGCACCCCCAACTGCATCTAGAGTGCAGCAGTTGGGAAATCATTCAGGAATGCTGGTAAGGCCTATTGGAAAACAGGCCACAAAAGCCCTCTGGTTTTGCAGACCACTTCAGCTGCTGGGGTAACATCCTCCATTAGGAGTTCCCCCTCTGCCTTTGGGAGTCTATTACCAGGAATGTCAGGGGCAAAACCTTGCAATCTGTGGAACTACAGCTTCTTCCCTTCCTTCTGTTTCCCAGGGAAGGACTTCTGGGGGGTAGACTACTGAATTCCCTATGGAGGAGAGGGGTTTCTTATCTTTTTCACTTCTGGAGAGCATCTCTAGCCTTCGGCCTAAAAAAATGTTGAGCCACCACAATGGGTCTTAAAGTGTTACACAGGTGCATCTAGGCAAGCCTCCTTATAGTAATGCTGGTGTGCCCACAGCTCTTGAAGTGTCCTCTGTTGTATTGGAAATGAGATGCATAAACACATTTGAAAGGGACCGAAAGGTGGCTAATTGCAAGTCAGACTCTCTCCTCTGTAGGTATGGGCCTAGAGAGAATTAGAAAGTTTCTTTGTTAAATCTCCCACTGGAAACTCATCATATGCTCAAAACAGTTCAACACTCTAAGAATAAAGATCAGTGAATCATAAACCCACTTCCTGAATCTATCCAGTATCCTAGACTCTGTTACGGGGACGGAGAGTAGAACTTTCTTCAGCAAGTTCCTTTTTGGTGGCCAACGCCACCACCACCATGGAACCAATACTGGGACACTTGCACTAATAAAAGGAGATACTTCAGAGAGACCAAAAACTTATCAGGCTTGTTTGGGACTGGTTTAGCCACATCCAGTTCCTTCCATACCCACTTGAAGATTAGGTTGACTACTTCATCCATGGGAGGGACCAACCAAGCAGTAGATGGGCAAGCCCTGAAAGACTCAAGAAATATGGACTCCTCCTAGGATGGGGCTTAGGAGGACAACCTGCCCTCCTTTCTATCAAAGTAATTCCAGAATTTCTCCAAACAAGACACCTTCAAGGGGGAATCTGGGGAATACCTCCCCCTCACTGAAGTCAGTATCTTCAGTTATAGACTCCCGGAGGGAATTAACATGCCTCCTTCTTTCATGAATGTTTCTGTGGAAACTCTACAGTGGGATGTTCTGCAGAGGACTTGGAATCAGAATGGGATCCTGAATGCAGACCATCTTAAGGTCAGGGGGGGCTAACTGGACCAAAGGGATAGGAAGAGTAGAAGCAGGAGCCAGCAAGCTCATCCGGGCACAGAAGGACCAAATTGGGGAAAGGAAGTTTGCTCCCTAGAAAGAGAGAGAGAGCACGCTCTCAAAAGATAAAGCACAGACTAGACCAGAGATCCCTCCTATAGTAACCAAAGCACCTAACCCAGACTGGTATTTAAGTCCTAGTGTTGAAGCTCCGAGTAGGAGGGATAGCTCCAAACATGTCAGAGTCCAGCAAAGCTCACCAAACCCAACAACCAGACTCAAACATCAATTCTGCACAGAGCCACTAGGCACATATGGCAGTACTACCATGCAAGGAGGTACAAGGAAAGAATTTGTGGGAAACTAGGGAATTCTGCCAGCTTTGTATGAAAATTGTGTCGCTCTAAAAAATATTAATTTATAAGAAAGGTAATTACTTGCGGGTAAAGGGGTACTGTAAAACATTGGTTTACAAAAGACGGTAAAAAAGGGGCCTAGGTCATGTGACCAAAGAGGCCTGTGCGCAGTCTAAATTGGGTGTGTGTACACACCCAGGACAGCAGTCTCCTTTTATGGTCATGGGGCCACATTGTATTTTGTGAAGTAATTAATGAAACTTACTTTACCCTTGATTGACAGTGATGCAACAGAAGCCCCATTGGTGCCAGCCAACTAGCTATCACAGTGGGGTGCTTCCTGCCATCTGGGTGTCACAGTTGTAGCAGTCATCATTTCTACTTGTCAGTGGTAGCAGTGGCTGTAATCCCTCCATCACAATGACCTGAAGTGTTTTACTGAGGATTGCCCTGTCGAGTACATAATTGTACTACTCATTGCCACTCACTTGTCTCAAAGAGGAAGCTAATCTTCTCCACAATTAATGTTAGGAAATTTGAGTAGCACAAAGTAATTTCCACTGGAAAGGTCTGCCCAGTGCTTGGTTTTGGTAGAAGAGCTCGGGTCATCTGACACAGCAGCTTCCAGGAGGACTTTTTCAGGGTAGTCAACTCTTTCAACAACCAGCTCAGGATTTGAGCAAGCACCATCTCAGAAACAGCGTCCTCGGATTGAGAAAGTCCTAGGTATCCATTAACTCCTCAGGTCTAGATCAAGACTTCTACTGTGAAGCCCCTGAGCAAGTACTGTCAAATGCCATGGGTGAAGAATGAAATGAACACTACTAGCTCCTTGAGGTTTAATCATGTAAGTATAGTGCCTTACTTTGCCTCGATTGTCTTGGGACTAAATTCTTTCCAGATGCTGCACGAGGCAGAGTTGTGACCAAGGGATAAGCAATAAACACACTTGACATGCCTGTCCTTAAATCTTTTACATGCACATATTCTCTGCTTGGCAGGCATCCCAAGACCTCCTTAGCAGCATATCCCAAACCCAGCAAACAACCCAACTATGAAGTACTGCTAATGCAAACCCTACTATAAAAGGATCTAGGCAGTATAATAGAAAAATCCCCCACAGGTTCTTGCCTAATCTTTCACTCCTGGCCTGGACTGATGGACTGTAATGAATGTCTGTACAACATTACATAGCAAGAAAGAACTCAAGATGTCTGACCATGTATCTTCCTTTATAATGCGATGTGGTGACTTCCAGGACATGGGAGATATAAGTCTGGAATACAGGGCAGTCGATAAGCATGGAAACTCTGTCCAGGTGTAAGACTTTGCCTGCAGCAGCGATCCCCCAAAGTTATGATACAGCAGTGACTCACAAGAAGAAAAAACTAACTAAAGAACTACTAACTGCACTATACAAAACTATGACTCCACAGGGAATGTGGAAAATCAAAGGAGCCCCTGGTTAAACTGACTAAAGAAAGATATAATAGTTCATCTGACAGCTTAACACTAACTCACCCAACCAGCCTTTCTGGCTCTTCACCTTTTTACCTGGAGCTAGAATGAAAATTTCACCGCCACAAACAACTGGCCCTTCACTTAGGATCCATAAAGCTTTGACAGTCTCATAAAACAAAAGTGCATTTATGCTGGGCCTGCATAACAGGCGCAATTTACAAACTCTCCATCTGGGTACTGAGATAGTTCTGGTTTCCCTCACATGCAGTCTAGTATTGCAAGCTTATTGCAGCAGCTGAAAGGGGGTGCAAGACCACAAAATAAACAAATGACAGGTGGGCACCTTCTAGCCCCACTATATACTCCTAAGTCTGGCTTGATGACTACTCCTCCTAACAAGGGAAACATTTTAGAGAGAGGTCTAGTACTTTAGCACTGGCCGAGTCGGATCAGACTTGCATGGCTTGAGGACAGGTTGCAAGTGGGGGGGGGGGTCCAAGGGAAGACGAGCTGAAAGATGAGTTAGGAAGACAGTAACTCTCACAAAACTCTTTGCTAATATATTAGCTATATCCCTGGGGTCAGAACGGGTGATAATTTTATGGATGATCTTGGTGCAGAGGTGGACACTGTTCCTTAATTTTCTGACATGAATAAAGAAAGGCAGTTCTACTCTGCATATAAGTTAATTACTCAACTCATCTAAGTCATGACAACTCATATATGGATTCCCCAAATTAGTAGATGAAATTGCTTAGCAAAACAAGAGGTATGATGGTAACCAACTGAAATGTAGGGATCCAGTAGAGCAATTCCCAACATGTAGAGACTGAGTGGGCAAAAGAACTGACTTGCATATACCAAGTCCAAAATGCCATTTCTCAGAATATTCCCTTTTCTCCAAGGAATGGCGATCACAGAGTTGGTATATACAAAAGGTCAGGGGTGTGAGATGTTTGCCCTACCCACATGGGAGGGGGGGGGGTACAAGTTGGGCTTGCCCCCTGAAAAAATAAATTTTAAGGAAATGAGCAATTTTCAAAATGTGCTCTTCTCCTGCATTTTCTGTCTTTTTTTTTTTGGCTTTTCACCACTCAGCATTTGAAGTGTCAGCATTTCAATAGGGAGCCAGTATGACCCTATATCATACCACATGACACCCAAATACAGCACACTCCTGTAATACAAACAAATGAAAAACAGCTCTCAAATACAGTGGGTGCATGCAGTGGAATCTAGAGCACAAGCTTGCACCTGAAAATTTCAAGAGAGTAATATCTTAAATAACAGACCACTTGTGCAAAAAAAAAAAAAAAAGAGGGAGAGAGAGAGAGCGCAACAGCACATGCAAGTGAAGGCCCACGTGTGAAGAACAAAACTCTCTTATTTCATGTTTTTTCTTTGCAAAGCAGCCATGCAACCATTTTGAACCAATAAAACATACGGAATTATGCCCCCAACACCCAGGCTCCACTAAGGTGTCCACAATTAAGAAATTATGTACTCACCATAACGTTCCATCTGAGTAGGCAAACTTCATTTGTCAGCAACCTATGTGTTATCGGATCCATATCGGATCAGAGCCGTCAGTTTTTCCAGCAGCTAAGATCAGAGCTCCAAGCTCCTCCCCCTTACCCATAACTCCCTGCCATCCCTTCCTGACCTCAGATCGAGTTTGCCTAAAACAAGGATTGCAATCGCAACCTGCCTAGGGTAAACCGGGTAGAACCTCCCGAGAAGCAGGAACACCAAAAACATCCGAAGAGGACAGGGGGACGGAGGGAGGGATGGTTGCTGACAAATGAAGTTTACCTACTCAGATAGAACGTTATGGTGAGTACATAACTTCTTAATCTGAAGTAGTTAACTTCATTTGTGCATCAACCTATGGGACAGAGTCCCCAGCTACCTGAATCTTGGGAGGCCCTCAAGGAAGGATGTTCCGGAGCACTGCGGAGCCAAAGGATGCTCTCCCTCTGGAAACCAGATCTAACTTGTAGTGGTTTATAAAAGTGTGAGATGAGGCCCACGTGGCAGCTGAGCAAATGTCATCCAATGAAACTCTAGTTCGAAAAGCAGCAGAGGTAGAAACAGACCAAGTTGAATGGGCATGGACTCCCTGAGGAGCAGGCCTGCCAGAACTCTCATAAGCCAAGAGAATACACTGAGAAATCCACCTGGAAAGTGTGACTTTAGAAACAGCTTTCCCGAAACTGGATTTAGCAAAGGACACAAATAACTGATCTGAACGTCTATGACCGGCTGTCCTGTGCAGATAAAATCTCAACTGTCTGTGTACATCCAAAGAATGTAATATGAATCTGCCCTTATTTTGGTAATTAGGGAAAAAGACTGGCAAATTAATAGACTGGTTAATATTAGTTTCGGAAGCAATTTTGGGGAGAAAAGAGGGATTGGTCCTGAGGAATACCCTATCCTTGTGGAAAATCAAGTACGGAGGCTTGGCACAAAGGGCTTGAA
Organism: Protopterus annectens; assembly: GCF_019279795.1. Taxonomy (NCBI): domain Eukaryota; kingdom Metazoa; phylum Chordata; order Ceratodontiformes; family Protopteridae; genus Protopterus; species Protopterus annectens. The sequence goes on from NC_056746.1 coordinate 315,193,742, forward strand.
GCTCCGAAGCCCTTTTTGCTGACGTGATAGCGACAAGAAAGGCAGTTTTCCAGGACAAGAACTTGAGATCTACCGAAGCAGCAGGCTCAAAGGGAGGAGCTGTTAAGTTCTGGAGCACCAGTGATAAGTCCCAAGGAGGGATCACCTCTTTCACCGGAGGCCTTAGTAGGAAGGTGCCCTTTAAAAAGGTCTTACATAATCTGGATGAAGTCAGAGGGCCAAGATCACATCCAACGTGGTAATGAGCGATAGCCGCCAACTGTACTTTGACTGTGGAAGAGCTAGTACCTTTATCAAACAGTCCCGACAGAAAATCCAGCACAGCTGGTAATGGAGCTGTGAAAGGATCTAGGTTCTGATGTTCAGCCCAAACAGAAAAACGTTTCCATTTGCTACGATAAACCTTCCTAGTAGACGGCTTGTGGGCCGCCAATAGGATCGCTTTGACCTGGGAAGAGATACCGGGAGTCCGAACTAACAGTAGAACTGGATCAACCAAGCTGTGAGCTTGAGGTTGTCCAGGTTCGGGGTCGGTAGGCCCAGGGGGTGAGATATCAGATCCAGACGGGGATCTAGAATCCAGGGAGGATACACTAGATGAGACCACAGATAAGGGAACCATGCCTGACGAGGCCAGAATGGGGCAATGAGGATTATCGTACACCCCAACCGTCTGGCTTTCTACAGAAAATTGAGCATCAGGGGAAGGGGCGGATAAGCATAAAGAAGACTGGGAGGCCAAGCATGCACCAGAGTGTCTCTTGGTGATTCCCCGGGTGGGGGAATTAGAGCGAACTAGGTGTCGCACTTCGTGTTTAAAGGAGAGGCGAAAAGATCGCAACAAGGTTGACCTCATTTGGAGAAGATCTGCTTCGCTACATTGGGATTCAGAGACCACTCGTATGGGGAGAGGATGGTGTGACAGTCTGTCCGCTAGGATGTTGGACCGACCCGGAATGTGCGTCACTATGAGAAAGAGGTTGGTGGAAATCGCCCATTCCCAAACTCTCATGGCCTCTCGACAAAGTGGATAGGACCTGGTTCCCCCTTGTTTGTTGATATACCAAACGACAGACATGTTGTCCATCTGGATCGCAATCGTCCCGACAGGAAGAAGGCTCTGAAGTGCTTGCAACGCTAACAGCACCGCCCTAATCTCCATGACAGTGATATGCAGTGAGGTCTCCGTCTGGTTCCACATGCCTTGGATGGTCCTCCCGCAACAATGCCCCCCCCACCCGAGGCGAGAGGCGTCCGTGGTCACCGTGGCTAGGGGAGGGGACATAGAAAAGGGGTGCCCCTTTTGGAGGTCCAGAGACCAGAGCCACCATAAGAGGGCACTCCTGCAAACCCTGCTGAGAGGGACAGGATGGTTCAGGGGAAAACATAGGAAGGACCATTGGACTTGGAGTGTCCATTGTAGAATTCTCATATTTAGGCGCGCCATGGGAAGGAGATTGACGGTAGCCACCATCGAGCCTAGGGCCCTCAGGACCAGTTCCGCCAGAGGGGTCGGACAATGAAGAATGACCTGCACATGTAGTTTTAGGGATCGCAACCAGTCCGGGGTTAAGAAAACTAAGAGCTGGTTTGTGTCTACCCTGGCCCCGATAAAATCTATGACCAGAGTCGGGAGCAGGGAGGACTTCCCAGCATGAATCGTGATCCCCAGCCGTGGAGCTAAGAGGAGGAAGTTGTTCCTGGCTGTGCAGAGTAGATGTCGTGTGGGGGCGGTCAGGAGCCAGTTGTCCAGGTATGGAAAGACCTGAATTCCCTGTAGTCTCAGGTGGGCCGCTACTACCGCTAACACCTTGGTAAACACCCTGGGGGCTGTGGTGAGACCAAAGGGGAGGACCCTGAACTGATAGTGACTGGCTCCTAGCCAGAAGCGGAGAAACCTCCTGGATAGTCTGTCCATTAAGATGTGGTAGTACGCATCTTTGAGGTCTATGGAGCACATCCAGTCGTTCTCCTGCAAAAGGGGGAGAATGGACTGAAGAGTGACCATCCGGAACTTTTCTTTGGCTATTGCCAGGTTCAATAGAGATAAGTCGAGGATTGGCCTCAAGTCCCCCGTCTTTATTGGCACCAAGAAGAACCTGGAGTAAAAGCCTGATCCATACTGGTCTGGGGTGACGTGCTGGATTGCTCCTTTTTCTAGCAGCTGCCGAATTTCTGTAGCTGCGGCCTCCCACTGATCGGGTGGGACATCGGGGAGGAATCTGGGTCTGAGAGGGGGATGGAGAAATGGAATCTCGTAGCCTCTGGATATGATCTGAAGCACCCAGCGGTCTATCGTGATGACTTCCAAGCTGCTAGATGCTTCGAGAAACGCCCCCCGACTGCCTCCTGAGTGAAGCAGTCGGGTAACCCCTCAGGGTTGCTGCGTGGGCCGATCAGAGAAAGGTTCTCTGGACCCAAAGTTCTTCGGGCCCCCTCTGCCTCTAGGGCGGCGTCCACCCTGTCCTCCTCTGCCTCTGAAGGACAGGGAGTCCGGAGCAAAATGGAATTGCTGAGACTTTCGGAACCACATCTTCTTCTGTCTCTTTTGGTTCTTCGAGAAGGACCTCTGGGGAGCAGAGAAGTGGACTCCGACGGCAGACGTCTTCCCGTGTTTCTCGCTCTGGACTAAGGTATCGTGTACTGTCTTGCCTAAAAGGGCAGAACCATCAAATGGGGCATTAGCAAATGGTTCCAAGGGTTCCGCGAAATCACAGTGACGGAGCCAGGCCTATCGCCTTAGTACGACTCCCGCTCCGCTAGCTCTAGCGGCCTCCTCCATAGCATAGGACAGCAGTCGCATAGAGGTATTGGAAATTGACCTGAGAGTGGCCATTCGGGTAGAGTACACCTGTTTGTCCTCTGCCGACATGGACTCTGGGGGCGACCCGGCGTATTCTTTGATAAGATCCCGCTGGAGCCGTATGACATGTGCCATGTAGTTCAGCGACCTTATAGAGAAGGTGGCTGAGGCAAACATCTGCTTCCCCAAACGGTCCATCGCCCGGGACTCCTTGTCAGGGGGATGGACAGAGGGACTCTCTTGGGCCAGTTCCCTCTTGGTGGCTGCCACTATCAACATGGCATCTACAGGGGTTCCCTTGCTCCAATGAGACCTGTCTGAAGGTGGGCTGAGAGTTCTGTCAGGCCTCTTAAGGACGGGCTCCACAGTGTCCGGCTCCTTCCAAGCCCTGGTAGTGATCCGATCTACCAGGGGATCAGCTGGAGGGGACACCCAAGAGGTAGACGGGCCTGCTTCAAACGCCTCCAGGAACACGGACTCATCCGAGGTAGGCTTTGGGGCAGACCACCACCCCCTGATCCTGAGCATCTCCATGATGTCTCCAAATGAAACGTCTTCGGGGGGGGGGTGATCTTGGGGAGCCTTCCCCTTCCTCCAAGTCCGTGTCCTCAGTCAAGGACTCGGGGGAGTCCAAGTGCCTCCTTTTGCACTTGCGCTTGTGAGGGACCTCCTCAGGGGGGCTGTCTGAGGAGGCCTCACCAGCCACATCTTGTTCCAACAAGGGAACTACCTGGGACATCTGAGCAGGCTGTCCCTGGGGCTGGGTGATGGAAATCGGACCCATCTGCGAGGGAGTGCAGGGTGGAGCCGTAGCTAAGGCCGGGGGCCTGGATTCCATCAACAGAACCCTCTCTACCACGCCGAATGCCAAAGGAGAGTCGCTCCCCCTAGGATCCGACGGGCAGATCGGGGCCGGAGCCGAAGCCGTCGGATCCGAAGGGCCAGTATGCTCCGATCTAGTCGGAGCTGAAGGCACACTGACCGCCTCGGATCTGAAGCTCAGCTCTCGGCTCCGAGAGCTAAGATCCATAGAAAAGGGATCAGACAGACTCGAGGGTACTGTCGGCGTCGAAGTACCCGAGACTACCGGCGCCGACACCCCCTGGCTCCTACGCTATTCGGCTCCGAAGACCCCAAGCCCGGGAAGCGGGTCGGGGAAGGAGCTATCGGGGCGAAAAAGGGGGTCGAGCTCCCCCCGGAGGGGGGGGGCAGGAGCACTCCCATCTGCAGCTGGGCCTGGAGGAACCTTCTCATCATCCGGTCCAAGTCTGCATCCGTCAGGCTTCTGGCTGACCTGGAAGAGGCCACCGAGGCGGGATGGGAGTGCCACCTCAATGACCTCGAGGGAGATCGGGTTTCCTCCTCCTCCAGCCCCGGCGAAAAGCAAGGAGAACGGGGCCGAGAAGGAGAAGGCCCAGCTGTCCCGGGGGGAGAGATCCGCTTGGCCGGTGGGGCCGATGCAGAGGCCTCGGCCCGCCGCTTCTGTTTCTCACGGCGCTTCTCCCTCCTAGCTTCCCTATCCTCCTGGCCCAAAGAGGGAGGTAGAGTCCCGGCCAGAGGAAGGGAAGGGACCGTGGATGCTGCCGCGGCAGGAGCCACGGAGGGACCGGAGGATGGAGCCGAGTCCGGGGGCAGAAGTCCCGCCAGGGTCAGCTTCAACCTCCAGTCCCTGGTAGCCCTGGGGTTGAACGCTGCACAAATAGTACAGCCAGAAGATAAGTGTTCAACCCCAAGGCATAAAATGCACAGAGTGTGGCCATCAGCCGGGGAAAGCTTATGGCCACACTCGGTACGTTTAGAAAAGAATGTCTTGGAGTCCTCAGACATTTAACTAAAAACACAAACACTAGGCTCCAAGAACCACACACACAACACACCCTAACACACTAAGAATCAAGGGGGAGGGAACACAAAACCCAAGGGAATACTCTAAAACTAAAACTAGTTCCAACACTCAAAACTTTAAGAAAGTTAAGAAAAAAAAAGGATTTTTCTCACCAACAGACTCAGTAAAACTCAGACGCTCAAGATCAAGCTGCTGTTCAAACCACTGCAAACTAGATCTGAGGTCAGGAAGGGATGGCAGGGAGTTATGGGTAAGGGGGAGGAGCTTGGAGCTCGGATCTTAGCTGCTGGAAAAACTGCCGGCTCGGATCCGATATGGATCCGATAACCCATTTGCACATATGAAGTTAACTACTTCAGATTCAAAGTTACTTAATCTATAAAGAGCTACCTATGCCAGGGATTCGTAAGACACAATTAAAGGAAAGGGAGAAAAAACACAACACAGAAGGTGAGCAAACCAAAATACGACCCTCACTCCCTCATTGTAGATTTTAAGAACTTAATAGCCATTCACTGTATACAACTTGGATATTTCAAACATTAAATAGAAGTAACTGAACATTTTGGCCATTCAATATATTGTAATCAGTTTATGAAAATCAGGTTAACTGAAATAATGCATTTGTGCAAAGTAAAAGGCCCATCTGGAATAGTTGCAGCATTATATTAAACATTTAATGTTAGTACACTGCTGCACCTCTTAAAAGGTCCTAACCGGCTTCTGCCAGTAAAATGCTGTCAAAGGTAAACCAACTAAGTGCAATTTAATACAGACACATCCTCCAAATGAGATTTTAAACTGAAGAAGTTCCATCTTCCAAAGTTGGTGGTAGCTCAGGCTGCTGTAAAAGACGCCAAGGCACTTAGAAAAAAACAGTAGAAAACTTCCTCAGTGCCCTGGCCAAATCTCCATTAGTCAGAACAAATACCACATTTGGTTTACCCTGAAAAAAGGCTACTGGTCTACTAGGACTAACCAGGGCAACAAACGATACACAGTATGATAGATAGCTATACAGAGGGACAGAGCAAAAGAACTTGAGATTTACATTCCTTGTATTAAACCTAGGGATAGAGGACTCAAATCTTAGGTTTCATACCTACTGCATAATTACATAGGTGGCAAAAATTCATCAGATTTTGTGCTTGGTATGCAAAGACTACAAAAATTAATTACTTAACATGAAGACACACCTGTAAGAATAAGGGCAGATACCGTAACAAGCAGGACTCGTGCTGCTGGCATTAAGATTACTCAGCATGACAGAATTTACACCAGGCTGCCAGGAATTCCCACCTTCCCGTGATGCAAAAGGCACGCTAGTCTCTCCACTTCTTCCTGTTACAGCACTGAACAGAGAAGAAAATGGGAGAGAAAAAAGAAAAGACTGCAGACTCGATATACCAAAGGTGGAGGACAGATGAGGATTTGATGCAAAAGATGCACATGGTTTTTAAACTCTACCACAATGTTAAGTACACAACTTTTCTATCTATCTGAGATGATGCCAATCTTATGCGACCACAAGAAAAAAACTCCTAGCTAATTCTCCTCCGTGTCTATTCTTTTGAGAATATACCATGTCAACAGTGGACCCAAAAAAACAGCTGGACCTAGTCACTTGTAGTGACTCAAAAATGTCACAGACCACCATATTTTGCACCTGCACAAATCGTGGAAAAAGGCAGAAGCAGCAACAACTTGCTAGACAAACAACACCTATGTATGACAGACAAACATTTCCATGCACCAAAAAAGCAAACCGATACAACAATTTGAAAATCATGACCTTAGAAACATGAAGTTTACATTTTGCGATGGAAACCCAGATTATCTTCTCTGTGAAAATATTTGGTACTGCCCACATAGAAATCTAAGAGGTCTGCTGACATCCATACAGTGGACAAAATACTTCCCTAGTAAAGAACTGTGGAAAAAAAGACAGGTTGATGAATATTTTAAATTAGATTTCATGGCCATTTCTGTCATCCACATCCCACAACATCATTTTGAAGCAGTAAGTAGAGATTTATCAGAGATATTGCAATTGAAAAATCCTCACAGCAGAAGTAATGGCCACCAAAAGATCTTATAAGACAGGTACTTCAAAGGCATCAAGTTCAGAAGGTGGAAGAATGAGCTTTAATACCATAAAGTAAATGTCCTACAGTGGATCGGGATCATGAATGAGGCCAATATGAAGACTACCTTGCAAAAAAAATCTTGCAACTGCGTGAAGAGAGAGAAGAAAATAATACATTACTATTCTGACATTAACAATGTGACTGAAGGATAACAGAAATCAGTAATCAGGAATTTCAGGTAAACAAGAACTGAAGTGATGTAGGTTTGAGAAGCAAGCCAATCCCTTACAGGTCTAGATGCATCTCAACCTGTTCAGTGTAGAAAGTCGCCAAGAATATACCATAGTTGCCCTGTAACATTTAATACCACGTCATAATGCATACATTATTGTTACCACAATTTTTGTCTTTTTAATGCCATTTCTTACATTCACGTTCTTATGAAACCAGTTAACAAATGTACAATTTCTGCACTTCATCCCAAATGCTTGAATCTTGCAAGCTTGAAAAAAAAACAAACAAAAAAAAAAAAAAAAAAACAAAGGATCAGTACCCAAATCCTCACTGTGTTGCAATCCTGCAATCTCACACAGTTCAGGTTCAGGCAAAAAAGGAACATTCTTCCATTTCTTTTTGCCAGTCTAAGTTAACAAGATTCGAGCATTTGAACTTGATCTTTTAAGTTTCAAGCATTTGTCATTTTGAAATTCTATGGTAGAACCCACTGTAACACAACAGCAGTGTAAGTGAACATAGCCAATCACTTACACTTTTGAATTATAATTAGTCTCACTTCCTCAAGGAAATGCAGGATTTCAAGTACAACTCAAACACTGAAATTTCAAATTCAATGAAGTGCATCTTGACAAAGTGAATGAAACCTAAACAAAACTGCTGTCACAAACTAATTTAAAGAAAAAACTATCAACTAATTAATAATGTAATTAAATGATCTGTTGCTCTTCTTACCTCCATATTTTATTGTTGCAATATCTACTTCTGTGGTTTTGCCATAATCATTTCATGGCTTGCAATTATTTTCCTCATCATATTTCATTGTATGATGCTCTGCCACCATGTAATTCTCTGCGGAATGTCCACTGACCTTTGATATCATGCAAGGGATTCCAATCAGGCTGTCAGTTCAGTGCCTGAAAGCAATTCTGAGGCCTGGAGTGTTTGTTCTAGTGATAGTAGGGATGTCTAAATAATTGGTTTAACTTCTGATGTTGGAGTTCTAAATACTTAATAGGATGACCCTCAATTGAGTTCAGCTGAAATTCAAATGACAGCGATGTTGATGTGAATGAGGTTGCAGTGGAGGGCGTATGGGAAATCACAAATAATATGGGATCTGCTAGGATCAGATGGGGATATTCTGCAATATTCCAGATAGTTATGCTATGCATACTTCTCAACATCATAGCGTAGCTTAGACACCTAAAAACAATACATAAATGAGTAATCATTTCCACTGATAAGGAAAAAAAAAAAAGGTATGAGCTTACCATAATGTTCCATCTGTGTTTTCGATCTTCATTCTTCCTCAACAAATGGGTTTGGATCATCTGATCCGACTCGGCCAGGGCTAAAGTTCACAGCCACTAGACCTCTCGAGCTTCTCCCTTACCCACAATGCACCTAGCCAATTACCTCAGATCTTGTTTGCTGCTATATTAGTGTAGAAAGAGAATTATGGAAAGCCATATCCAGAGTCATATATACATATAAACATATGTATTTAGAGACCATGTAAATACTCATTCCTCCAGAAACCATGGATGGGGGGTTGGAGGGAGGGGAGATGAGGAAGAATGAAGATAGACAACACAGACAGAACGTTATGGTAAGTACACAACTTCTTTACCTGATGTTGTCAATCTTCATTCTACCCTCAACAAATGAGACAGTGCCCATAGTTACTTGTAACCAGGGCAGACTCGAGGAAGGATATTCCTGAGCACCACAGAACCAAATGATGCCCCACCTCTGGAGGCCAGATCCAACTTGTAACACATGACAAAGGTGTGGGAAGTAGCCCAAGTTGCTGCTGCGCAAATGTCATCCATAGACATCCTAGACTGAAAAAACATGGAAGTAGTCACAGATCTACTGGAGTGTTCTTTCAATGGATGTGTAAGAGAAATGCCCAATTTAGCACAGACAAAGGTGATGCAATTTGTCAACCACTTTGATGGAGTAACTTTAGAAAATGATTTTCCCAGTTTTGGTTCAGAGAAGTAGATACATAGTTGGTCTGCTTTCCTGTTTTTTTTTTCCATTCTATGGAGATAGAATCGCACTATGAACAAAATGTAAGATATATTCTCATTTGTTGGTAAACTTAGGAAAAAACACTCAAACTGATAGTACTATTGATGTTGGATTCTGATACCACCTTTGGAAGAAAGGACGGGTTGGTACGCAAGGTCACTATCTTTCTGGAAAGCCAAGTAAAGAGGTTTAGAAGACACAGTGCTTGGATCTCAGAAATTCTTCTTGTGGAAGTAATGGCAACCAAGAAAATTGTTTTCCATGAAAGATATTTAAGGTCACATGTAGCTGCTGGTTCAAAGGGAGACTGCGTGAGACAATGAAGCATCAAATTCAAGTCCCATGGAGATGTAGTGCCTTTAAAAAGAGGCTTTAGGAGGAGTGTCCCTTTTAAGAAGGCCTTGCTCAATTTGTGAGAAGCTATGGGTGCGCCATTCAATCCTGTACGGTAATTTGAAATTGCTGCTAGCTGTACCTTAATGGTTGAGGTACTAGCACCGCTTTGAAAAAAGTGAGCAAGTAAATCTAAAATGTGATTAATGATAACTGAAAAGGGTCAAGTTTATGTTGCTGAGCCCAAATGGCAAATCTTTTCCATTTACTTGAATGGTTTCCTTGTTGGGGGTTTATGGGAAGACAGAATTATGCATCAGAAAGGTGATGAGAGCATAGATTGTCTGGCAACTAAGGGAACTGGAGAAGCCAAGCAGTCAGCTTGAGATTTGGTATATCTGGGTGTGGCATGCCCGTCAGGTGAGACAGGAGGTCCGGAATTGGATCCAAGTTCCATGGTGGTTGAACCAGGTGAGGCCATAGGAAGGGAAATTAAATTTGTCTTGGCCAATATGGGGCAATGAGGATCACTGTGCTCTTCGACCTGGCTGCTTTCTGCAGAAATTTTGGAATCAAAAGGGTTGGTGGGACTGCATAAAGAAGACTGGGGGGGCCAATCGAAGTAGAGCACCCCTCAGTAACTGCCCCTGTGGGGGAATTAGAGCAAAGTAGTTGCTGCACTTGTTGTTTAGGGGAGAGGCAAAAAGATTGCAGCATGACTGACGCATTGATGGAAAATCATGTCCACCACCTTCTCTGTGAGGGACTACTCGTACGAAGAAAAATGTATCTGCTCCTCAGTTTGTCCACAATCACGTTGGATCTCCCTGGAATGTGAATCACTAAAAGAAAGCAGTCGGAAGAGATCACCCACTGCCAGATCCTGAGTGTTTCTCAACATTAAGGGTTAGATTTGGTTCCCCCCTGTTTGCTGATGTACCAGATGACTGACATATTGTCCATCTGAACTGCAATCATCCTACAGGGAAGAGCATCTTGAAAAGCTAACAATGTCAAGAGCGCTGATCTCGCCTCTAGCACATCTGTATGCAAATTGGTCCCTTCAGGGGACCAAGTACCCTGGACCATCTTCCCCAGATAACCCCTCCCTGTACTCTATCTGGGAAGCATCGGTGGTCACTATGGTCTTGGGCTGCTGGGCAATGAAGGGATGGCCATGCAGCAGTTGAATTAACTGGATCCACCAACAGAGATCGCTTCTGCAAGTGGTGGTAATTTTTATCTAATATGACACTGACTGATGGAAGATTGACCACAGAGTAGCCGCTATCCACTATAGGATCTGCATGTAAAACCTGGTCAATGGAACTAAGGTTATCACTGCTGCCATGAGGCCTAGACTTCGGAGAACTGTGCAGGCTGAGATTGATGCGTTCCCTACAACCTTCTTGACCTGTGACCTTATAGTTAGAACTTGGTGTGGTGTAAGGAAAGCAATGGTAGTCTTTGTGTTGAGCAGTATTCCAATAAATTCCAATATCAAGTTGGCTGAAGTTGTGATTTGCTGTAGTTTATGGTTATTCCTAGGACAGCACAAGTGTGGGGAACCTGATCTCTTGCATGCATGAACTGATGTCCGGTCAGAGTGTCAATGAGCCAGTTGACAAGGTAGAGAAACACCAGGAATTCCTGCAGTCTTAGGTAAGCTGCGACTACTGCCATGTATCTGGAAAACACCCTGGGGGGGTGCAAGTCCAAAGGGCAGTACTCTGAATTGGTAGTGACTGGCTTCCATCCAGAAGTGTAGGTACTTTCTGGATCACCTGTTCATCTTTATGTGAGCATCCTAAAGATATAATTGAGTACATACAGTCATCCTTTCCCAGAAAAGGGAGAATGGACTGAACCATGACCATCTGTAACTTGGTTCGTTGAACAGATTTGTTTAGATTTATGAGATCTAAAACTGTTCTCCAGTCCCATGTCTTTTTTTGGCACTAAAGAACCTTACATAAATTCCAGATCCTATCTGGTCTGTGGGAACTCTTGGACGACTCTTTCTAGCAGTTTTCTAATCTGAATTGCTGCTTAATCCCTCTGACTGGGTGGAACATCAGGGATTTTTCTGAGAACTGGTGGTAGGGAAAATGGTATTATATAACCTCTGGATATAATCCTCCTCGCCCAAGTATCTTTTGTTAATTCTAGCCAGCCTCTCTGGTGCAGGGATATCCACTCCCCGACTGTCTCCAGAGGTGGACAGTTGGGCCTCCTTTCAGAAGTGCTGGTAGGGTTCATCAAAGAAAGATTCTCGTGAACCTGGTTTTGCGGGCCACCTCTGCCATGAGGGCGACAACGTCCATTGGAGTTCCCCCTTTGCATCTCGGGGCACTTCCTCCATGTGTGTCATGGAATGGACCTTGGGACTTTTTGAATCACATTTTTTGGCCACTCCGCTGATTCCTGGAGAAGGATATTTGGGGGGGGGGGGTCCCAAAACATATGCTTACGGCAGACAAGGTCCTTCCATTCTTCTCACAACTGGACAGCATTTTTTTCACCTTAGGGCCAAAAAGGATAGTTCTGTCAAAGGAAACATTGATGAAATTGGACTTAAAGGACTCCGCAAACTTGAACAAGTGCATGCAGGCATGCCTCCACATGGACATGGATTCCTTCGATGTAAGGTTGGAGGATGTCTAACCACCTCTCTTTCAGGATTTCTAGGATGTCTCCTAAGGGAACATTTTCAGGAGGTGACTGTGGGGATCCTTTGTCCTCATCGAAATCCATGTCTTCAGTGACAGACTCCTGTGGGGAGTCTAGGTGCGTCCTCTTGCACGTCTCTCTTCCTAGATACTTCCTCAGAGGGATGTTCTGAGGAAGTCTCGGAAGAGAAAATTAAAATTCCCTTGGGGGGAACCTGAGGTTTCGGTACAGAATGCCCCCCTGACAAAAGCTGTTGAGGCTCCAGGCAATAAGGTATCTGGTGGAATAGATAAGATCCAAGGAGAAGGTTCCATCAGGATTGCTGAGGCAGCAATCTTTGCAGCCTTGAAAGAGCCACAGAGAGGCTCTGATCCAAGAAAACAGGTTTCCAAATCATCCTCTCTTTCCGATCCATTGGCATCACCCCCAAGGAGAAAGCCAGAGTCGAACTGTCCAATGCTGAGGCACCGAGGAACTGAGACAACTCTGAAAACTTCGGAGTCAAATGCTATACCCCGGACCCGGCAGGCAGGCTTCAGTTCCGAGAGCTCTCTGGATCCCAAAAGATTGGAGGTCTCAGAGACCATGTCGGATCCGAAAATACAGAGATCCCTGGATCTGAAACTGATGGATCTGGACTGGGATCCCAAAACTCTTAGGCAACGGATGGTGCTAGAGGAGGAACTTGCACCGGTGTTATGGTGGAAGGTTGGATAACCTGACCTAGAGGGGTAGGCACCTAGGGAAAACTAATCTGCCCTGTGCTGAGAGATCTTCCTCACCACTCTTTCCATATTTCTTCTGTGGGATTTCTGGAAGAATGAGTAGAGGAGATGCTGGTCTTGCAAAAAAAGGTGATGGAAGTTTGTCAGGTAATGGGTCAACAGATGGAGAATATCTGGTACATGGACAATACAGAGTCTCCAAAGGTTCTGTCTGATATGAAGATTTTGTCTGATCTGACTTCATTACGCCAATTCCATAATAGTCGCTTTGGAAGTTGTAGGATCAGAGGGAGCAGTCGGATCCTGAATTCTCACCTTCTTCTGATCTGGGGTTGAGACCAGATGTTTAAAACTTCTTTTCCGGGAAGAGTATGAGGAAGATTTTGACGAGATCGACTTTAGAGACTGGGATATGGCTTCTCCAAAAGTAGGAAGGAAGGAGACCTTTTAATATCTACTTATTTTTATGTACTGTTAAAAGTTCACAGATGAAATCCATGGCAAATCGAGCAATCTTCCTGCAAGTGTAATAGACCAAAGCAGTGCAAACAAAGTGTGTGTGCATCCTAGAACTAGAACTTATGTCCACATTTGGAGCATTTCTTGAAACCAGCAGGTATGTCAGTCATTATACAATATCCAAATCAACAATAATATTATGTGAAAATTCCAAGATAAAGACAAACCAAAATAGAAGTAACCCTCTTTTTTTTTTTTTTTTTAACGCAGGATGGAAGAAAAACAGAGGAATACCACTAAAGGTATGAAGAAATATGCCCAGATCATATGGGAAGGGAAATACTAATGACAGTACCTAGCAGTACCAAGTATGAAAGGAAATGGGAAGACAGCAGTAGCAGCACAAGAGAAAAAAGCTACAACACTTAGAAGATAGCTGAACAGAAAGGGAAGCAAGGAAATACCAACAATGTTATGTAGGAAAATATGAAGTCGTATGGGCAAGGGAGAATAAACAGCAGAAATGCTAACCGCAAACACTAAAGACTAAAAGCTAAAACTAAAGAAAAAGAATTATGAACAAAAACCTTTACTTATCCAATACAGCTCGAGAGAAACTGGTAGATCACATCTGATAGCTAGAAGAGGCAAAAAAGGTTTGAGGTAATTGGGTAGGTGAATTGTGGGTAAGGGAGAAGCTAGACAGATCTGGTGGCTGCGAGCTTAACCATCGGCCAAGTTGGATCCGACAGATCAGATCTGAACCCATTTGTTGAGGACAAAATGAAGATTGACAACATCAGATCACACTGTTCATGCCATTTTTAAAACAGTAAGGCACCTTGTGCAAAACTGGTTTAGACTACAAAACTAATGAGAAATTAGAAGTTATGTTACTTACCATAACTTGGTATCAGTTTTGTCCATTTTCATTCTTCCTCACAAATGGGTTACAGATCCGCATTTACAAGACTTGGACCTGAAACTCGAGCTCCTCCCTCTACCCATAATGCTCTATGCCATACCCAACTCCTCAGATTGAGTTTGCTTACTGACCACTGTATTATACAGCCAGAATAAACAGAAGAAAAAAATTCAGACTCAAACCAGGAACATAAAGATTCCATTATCATCCAAAGATCCTTCTAGGAGTGACAAGGCTGGGGATGGCTGGATGGGAAAGTGAGGAAGAATGAAAATGGACAACACCGATATCGGGTTAGGGTAAGTACATAACTTTTAAATCCGATGTTGTCCTTTTCATTCTTCCAAAACAATGGATCAGAGTCCCCAGCTATGAAACTCTTCAGGAGGCAGCCAAGAAAGAAACTTCATATTGCATCTGTTTGATGGTTCATAGGGTTTCGGAGTCAAACCTTGAAGGACCACTGTGAGAAATCAAGGAGGAGAGGGTTTCCTTTACTGGAGATCTAAGGAGAAAAAATCCCCTTCATGAAAGTTTTACATAATTTGGAAGTTGTCAAAGAAAAGGACTCATTTCCAGCATGGAAGTTTGATATGGCTGTTAACTGAAGTTTAATAATAGAAAAACTGGCCCCTTCCTTAAAAAGAGTACTGAGGAAAAGAAACCTGGCTGAAGTAGGAGCTGAGAAAGGGTCAATATTCTCTTTGGAAGCCCAAATGAAAACCTTTCCATTTGCTTCTGTAGACTTTGTTGGTGGAAGCTTTCTGGGAGACCAAGACAATGTCATGAACTGAGGAAACAAGCCCGGACCATTTTACAATTACTGGAAGTGGCGAAACCATGAAGTTAGCTTGAGGGCATGAATATTGGGATGTTGAATTCCTGATGGGTGAGATAAGAGATCCCAAGTGGGCTTCAGTATCCAAGGAGGATATTTCAAGTGAGACCATAGGAAGGGGAACCATACCTATGAGGCCAGAAGGGGGCAATGAGGATGAATGAGCTCTTCAGTCTGCGTGTTTTCTGTAAAAACTTTGGAATCTATGGAAGAGGGGGGTAAGGCATAGAGGACACCCAGGGTCAACAGTGAATTAGAGCACACCTCGGTTACTCACCTGGAGGTGGAAATCAGAGCAAAGTACTTGCTGCACTTGTTGTTGAGGGGTGAGGCAAACAGGTTGCAGCAAGGCTGGTCCCAGCAGCTGAAAAATCATGTTCGCTATTGTTTGATTGACGGACCATTCATGAGGAATCAGAATGGACCTGCTGAGTCAGTCTTCCAGTGTGCTGGTTTTCCTCAGGTACGTGCATTGCAATTAGAAAGTGATCTGAAGAAATCAGCCATTCCCAGACCCTCATGGCCTCTCTGCACAACAGGTAGGAAAGGGTTTCTCCTTGTTTGTTGATGTAACAGACGACTGACATGTCTGTGTGTACAGCAATAGTCCTTAGGGGGAGAATATCTGAAAGGTTTGCAATGTAAGGAAGACTCCTCTCATTTCTAGGACATTAACATGCAACTTGGTCTCTGAGGAGGAAATGTGCCTTGAACCATCTTTCCCTTAAAATGCCTCCCCACTCCAGTTGAGCAACATCTGTGGTCACTATGGCCATCAGTGGAGAGACAGAGAACAGCCTGACTAAAAGCAGGTTCTCTGACTGGAACCACCCTCGAATATGACATTTGGGAACAGACAGAGACCGGTAAATAACAGACCACTGTACTTCCAAGGTCCATTGGAGGATTCATATGAACAGCCTTGCTAGAGGGTCTAGAATAATGGCATCTGACACTGACCCAGGAGCTTGCAACAACAGTTCCACTGGAGGGGACAAATGAGACTGTAAACTCCACAGTGGATTTCTCAAAAATGGAATATGATGAAGAGGTAATGATGCCACTTTGAGTCATATTGTCCAGTTGAGTTTCTATAAATTCTAGAGGCTGTAAAGGAATCAGCTTCAACTTGGCAAGATTTATCGTGATGCCTAGAAAGCTGGAGATCTGAAGCAAGTAAACTCTGGCTTGTACAAATTGATGCATGGTTGGGGTGGCGAGGAGCCAATCATAGAAACAGGGAAACGTCTGGAATCCTTTGAGCCTCAAGTGAGTTGCCATGACTACCATGCATTTAGTGAACACCCAGGGGGCTGTGGCGAGTCCAAAGGGCAGTGCTCTGAATTGGTAGTGATTATCTCCCAGCCAAAAGCACAAGTGTCTCCTGGAGCTCTTGTCTATTTTGATATGATAGCACACATCCTGGAGATCTACAGAGCATATCCAATCGTCCTGGTGCAGAAAAGGAAAGATGAAATGAACCGTAACCATTTGGAACTTTGCTTTCTTTACATATGGATTCAGGTTGCTTAGATCCAGAATTGGCCTCAGGCCCCCTGTTTTCTTTGGCACTAAAGAGAAGTGGGAGTAAGTTCCGGAGCCTCCTGGATGACTTTTTTGTAGCAGATTTTGAACCTCTTGAGCTGTGTCCTCCCCTTGACTGGGTGGAACGTCTGGTAATTTCTTCCATGCCATAGGAGGTGAACGGGAAAAGGGAATGTAGTAACCTCTGAATATTATGCTTACCACCCATGTGTTGTTTGTAAGATTTGTCCAGGCGTACAGGTGCAGGGAAACATGACCCCGCCAACTCCCTCCAGGGGGGTGAAGAGTTGGGCAGCTCTTCAAGAATGCTGATAGGGCCTATCAGAGAAGGAGTCTCTGAAGTCCTGGTTCTGCAGATCCCCTCTGCCCCTGGGGTGACATCTGCCATTGAAACCTCCTCTTCTGCCTCTGAGGAAGTGTCCCCATGCATGTGGGTCTTGAAAAAGTCCTTGAGATTTCTGAAACCAAGTTTTCTTCTCACCTCACTTGATTTCAAGAGAACATTTGTTGAGGGGTAGAAAACTTGATTCCAGTGGCAGACAGGGTCTTTCCTTCCTGCTCGCTGAGGGTAAACATATTCTTCATGGATGGCTCCATCAATGGGGGGCATTAACAAAAGACGCCTTGAAGGGTTCCGCAAAGTAGCATAGCCTCATCTGGGCATGTCTCCTAATGGCAATGCCTGAACCAGCTGTTCGTGAGGCACTCTCCTCTGTGTGGGAAATCAGCCTTATCGGTGAATTGGTAATAGCGAAAGAGTAGCCAGCTGGGGAGAAACCTTCTTGAGATCCTCCACA
The DNA here is from genome assembly GCF_019279795.1 of Protopterus annectens. Classification (NCBI taxonomy): domain Eukaryota; kingdom Metazoa; phylum Chordata; order Ceratodontiformes; family Protopteridae; genus Protopterus; species Protopterus annectens. Next base: position 315,211,044 of record NC_056746.1, read on the forward strand.
GGCATGGACTTCGACAGAGTTGGAAAGCTCCTTGATCAAATCTCCTGTAGGCGGAGTAAAATGTACCGGGTAATTCAACTACCTCAGTGCGAATGTGGCTGAGGTGTAGATGCGCTTTCCAAATCTATCCATCCTTCTGGACTCCCTGTTCAGTGAATGAATAGAGGAGCTCTGCTCGGCAGGCTCCTTCTTAGTGGCTGCCACTGCAACTATGGCCTCAACAGGGACACCATTACTTCAATGGGTTCTGTCTGGTGGAGGGACTAGAAATTTATCTGGGCATTTAGAAATGGGCTTGACAGTCTCCAGTTCCTTCCAAGCCCGACAGGAAACTAGATCAATGAGTTCACCCCACTTGGGGGGAGGGGGGGTCACCCAAGACAAAGATGGACCAGCCCCAAAAGCCTCCAATAACACCAACTCCTCAGGAGGAGGAGGTTGGAAAGACCAGCCACTCTCTGTTTACATATTTCCAGAATGTCTCTAAAGGAGATGTTGTTAGGTGGTGATCAAGGGGATCCTTCTCCCTCAAAGTCAGTATCTTCAGTAAGGGACTCCATAGGGGAGTCTATGCGCATTCTCTTGCACGTTTTCCTCCATGTAACCTTCAGTGAGATTTTGGGAGAGGCGTCAGAAGAAGGGGGAGATCCCACTGGGGAATGAGTGTGGAGACTTCCCACAGCTGTCTGACCTGAGGAGCAGAAATGATGAGCTCAGAGCTCGGGCTCAACAAGGGGTAAGAGATAGGACTCGAGATACGAGAGGATGGCTCTCTATGCAGAGAGAGGGCCTTTTCTACTACCTGGAAGGGTGACAGACCTGGGGATAACGCTCCACTCCTCCTCAGTACTAAGGCAGCTGAATACAAGAGGTCAGGGCCAACTCTGGATCAGAGCTCTCTAGAGAGAATCAGACCTGAGCTGTCTAGAACTGAGGCACCAAGGGGAAGGGATAGATCTGACAAAGTAGGAGCCAAACCCAACTCCTCAGACCTGGTTCTGACCTCTACGATCCGAGATCTGCCCTGATCGGATGGCATCAGAGCAGGCCAAGGAACCCACCAGAGTTGATGAAGGGAGCTTCCTCGGATCAGATACTGACCCTCTCTGGGATCTTGAATCCAGAGCCTTTGAGACTGTAGGTCTGATCAGAGAAAGACAGTATGGGCTGGTCAGGCGAACTCACGGATCTGCTACAGGATGGAGGTGGCAGGATCCCCATCTGGAACTGAGCCCTGAGAAACCTCCACATTATCCTGTCCATATCTGCCACTATCCTACAGTATCTGGATAAAGCTATGGAAGCAGGTCTAGAATACTTTTGATGGGTTTCAAACAGTTGAGAGGGTGGAGCAAGAGAAAATCTTCAACACATGTTCAGGCATTCGGCTCCTAGCTGTCTGATCCAAGGTCTGGGATCAAAGTAGGGGAACTTGTGATGGTTATAACGCCTGTGGATCCAAGGAAGACTGTATTGGCTTTGGATCCAAAGTGGTTGAACTCAAAGCTTTTCTAAGTTTATGAAGTGGCTCCGAAGAAGCCCTCCTTGACTTTTCCAATGCATGCTTTTTGGAGTCATGTGGAGATATGGTGGGGGGGTTTGAGCCCCAACAGAAGCAGCAACAGACACTGGGAGCAAACTCTTAATTTATTTATCTGTTCAGAAAAGGCCCTGGGGTTGAACGAGGCACAAATCTCACTAGCAGTGTTGAGATGTTCTGGCCCCAAGTAATACACACACTTCTTGTGGGCATCCAAATTAGGAATTTTATGCCCACAAGAAGTGCATTTCTTAAAGCATGGTCATGACATACACAACTGTTTGTAAAAAAACAGTTAAACTGCACACCTACACGAAATTACCACACCACACGGTAGGTATAACAATATCAAAGCAATCTAATAATCTACAAGAGACTAATCCTCAAGAACTACAGAAAAACTCTATAAGCTAAAACTGTCACAGATACAGAGAACCAAAGGCAGAAAGATTGGAAAACGGAAAAACTCTTAATGCCAATGAAGTGCTACACAGAGTAAAGGGAGGTGGACAGAAAAAAAACTAACAATAATACATAAAGCTTTTAGAATTATAACTGAAAAATAGCCCAAAACACTTGCACACTTAACAGTCAGTTGTAATCTTTCTCCGATGACGGCAAATGAGATCTGCGGAGTTAGGGATGGCACAGAGCATTATGGATAGAGGGAGGAGCTTGTCATTTGGATCAGTCTTGTAAATGCAGCATTGTTGGATCCGAGGATCAGATCCATAACCCATTTGTGAGGAAGAATGAAAAGGACAACATCAGATCATGATTTTATTCTGGGCTTAAAATACGACAACACAAAAACTTCTCTGAAAAAAGACTCCACACTTTAAATATTTCCATCCTTTGACTCTAGCAATGTTCACCAAATATGACATCATGCTGGGGTGGAGTTTCAAAGAAAAGCTTCAGAATGCCAAAAGAAGTTCTGTCTTGACAATTTCATCTAGGAAATAATTCTACCAAAGAAAACACCACTACAGTAGGTAATACTGCTAATGGAAAGCATGAAAAACAAAACCAGAAAACTTAAATGTGCAACACATTACTTTAAGCATGTGTAAAGAGCTTAACATAAAGACTGAATAAAATGAGTCCCTTAATGCAAGATATTGTATGTGTAACTTGGACTGATTTGCCTGCATGCAACTTAGTACCACACTATGATGTGAAAGTCTGACACACAGTTGTAATATGCCACCATTTACTTGGGTAAGAGCAAAACAAAGGCATATGCATAACTTGGAGCTATAAGTAGTAGATATGTGCATGAATACACATGGTGACGATAAATTTAATTGGATTAAGTATCGGTTTATCAAAGCGATATGAAGATAGTGCCCGATGGCAAAATTCTGTCCTTGGCATCAGAATGTTGTCTTTTGGCTTTTCCCGGTTAGGGGTCGCCACAGTGACCGATTGGCAGTTGATTTTCACGAACGCAGAGGTGCCAGCTCGATGTTCAACCTTCAACAAAGGCACGCCCATTTACGTATGTCTTTCGAACGCCCACCCAACCGCGGGGAGGACATGCAGACTACGCACAGAAGGCACTCCCCGCACTCCAGCCGGGAATCGAACGGGAGAAACACTTGCTGTGAGGCAACAACGATACCGCTGCACCACCGCAGAAGTCCTTGGCATCAGAATACTTCACACAAAAAACAAAAAAATGAAGTACTAATTTGCAGTTCCAATAGTTTATAAAAAAAATAAGTTATGTACTCACCATAACGTTCCATGTTTGTTGTCCACGATCTCGCCTTCTTTTCTGCTTGGTGGATTTGGAAACCGACACTCTGCTCTGACTCTGCCATATCCTAAAGCTCGAGAGCTGCCACTGGCTCAAGTCTAAACCCTATCCCAACATGCCTAGCGAGAGTTACCCAGCTCTCATTTGTGATAACCCATACACTACATATATATATATATATATATATATATATATATATATATATATATATATATATACACATACACATAGACACACACACACACACCTCTATCAGTACCAGCAAAACATGATAGACCCTAAGCCTATCCAATTCATGAGGCAGGAAAGGAATCATAGCACATATAGCCAAACACCAAATAATTCCTCTCAATCCTCCAGGAAGGGGGGAGGGATGCAAGAAAGAAGGCGAGATCATGGTCACCAAACATGGAACGTTATGGTGAGTACATAACTTCTTTATGTTTTGTTGTTCCTATCTTGCCTTAATTCTTGCGTGGTGGGACACCGTCCCCAGCACCTTCTTTCTCGGGTGGCTCAAGGGAATAAACTCTTCAGAACAGTGGAACCAAAGGCCACATCTACCTTATAATGAGTGATGAAGATGTGAAGACTGAGGAAAGATGGACGAAGGCTGCCAGCCTACTCAAATAGAATGTGATACATAACTCTATCATTTGTATATACAAATGTAAAATACAGGCTTGTGTTCTTAAATGAAAGAAAACTGTAAAATGTGAACTTCAAGATTGCTGCTACATTGCCATCTGCTGTAAGGAAAGCTAAGCCAAGCATTTCAAATGTCCTTTGAAGTTAAAATTATCTAAATAGTGGTGCCAAAGCGGCTGACTGAACACATTCTTTCTATTGTCTTAACTTAAGGAATAATTGCCAGAGTGTACATGTGAAATGTCTTTTATTGTTGTAGTTTCCTGAGCAGGTGTTAGCTTGCTATATAATGCACTCTGTTGGCCTGGGAACTCCAGACTAAGTGCCAAAATGATGTAATTTGGGAGGGCCTAGCAAAGATGTTTGCTAGCGAGTTTAAAAACTATTATTCAGAGACACTGTGAGCATTTTGATGTTGATATCCCACTTATCAGCGCTCTGCCTGTTGTCTTATGTAAGTAGCATCTTAGAAGTATGTCTTTTTGTAGTAATAGCTAGGAACTTAGAAGAAAGTTAGGCAAGTGTTTTTTCTGTTCTATCAAAACTTTCCTACTGTATTGTTTTAAGTTTCTGTGTGATCTCTGAACTCTTAGATATCACTGTGGTGTAGTAGTATTGTCTTGTGTTTTAATTATTTATTATTAAATATTTTTGAAAACCTTTACCTGTGGCTGGTTTGTGTAGAGTACAATTGCATATTTATACAGTTTATTGTAATAAATCACTCAATAAGCCTTAGACTGAATAGTCACATTACCAATTGGAGAATAATATTGCACAGTAATAATTGGACACCCTTTTAAGGGCCTTTAGGTAGCTGATAAGTGTTAGCTGGTGGTGGCAGAAATTACTACAGTATAGTCTGGGTAAAGGGGCACAGCTGGAGAATCTGTGTCAGTCTTTCCCAGGAGTGTCTGGGAAGTTGTATAAATACTTATCTCAAAGTGTGTGTGGTGTGTCAGCTACCTGGGCACGGACACAAAGCACTGGTGGGACAGAGAGGGTACTGGAGGTTAGCTTGCCAGCTAAGCTGAGATCTGGACCGTATAGCTGTGCCAGTGGGGAGTCTTATTGGGGACCTGGAGAGCAATGGAGCAACCAGCCCCAGACGGGCTGTGATCTCTGTGTGCACTTAAGGAAAATTGTACTTTACTGTGTGTATTTGTTATCCTTTCTTCTTATATGAGACGCCCTTCCCTGGTGGTGGTGAGGACTGAGGCTCCTTGATTGCTGGGCCAGGGCATGGTCAGCACAGAAAGTATGAGGATTAACCCATGTAGCTGCCGCACAAATTGAGTCCAAAGGCAGTCTAGCTTGAAATACTGGAGAGGTAGACAATGCTCTAGCGGAATGCCCACAAATTTTTCCTGAAAGTTGCTTACCTTGTGAGCTATAAACATAAGTGATGGTGTTTGTAAGCCATTTTGATAAGGTTACTTTTGAGACTGAAGTATCCTGTTTTCTGAAAATGATATAAACAACTGTTCAGATTTTCTGAAGTCTTTTGTCCTGTGCAAGTAGAAACACAACTGCCTATGAATATCCAGTTGGAGTCTATATTCTGCCTTGCTGCTATGATTTGGGAAGAAAACAGGGAGTTCTACTGATTGATTTAGATTTGACTCAGAGCAAACTTTTGGTAGGAAGGATGGATTGGTTCTGAGAGAAACTCTATCTTTGTGAAAAATTAAATAAGGGGAACGAATGGAGAGAGCTTGTATCTCTGATAACCTCTGAGCTGAGGTAATGGCAGTCAAGAAGATTGTTTTCCAAGTCAAGAACTTCAGAGAACAGGTAGCAGTCGGTTCGAAAGGAGGGAGAATCAAGGAAGCTAAGACTAAGTTTAGATCCCAAGGAGGAGTTGGGTCTCTTACTGGGGCTCTCAGGAGGATAGTACCTTTCAGGAAAGCTTTGCATAATCTGTGGGACATAACGTTTGAACCCATTTCTCCAACATAATAATTGGAAACAGCAGCTAGCTGAACAAGCTGCAGCTGCCCCTTGGTGAAAAGTCTCAGTTAAGAATTCCAGGAGTTTCGAAATGGGTGCAGTAAAAGGATCAGTATGATTTCTGGCTGCTCAACAAGAGAAACTCTTCCATTTGCTGGCATAAATCTTTCTAGTTGTAGATTTGTGAGAAGAGATCAAAATGTGTCGTACTGCAGGGGAAATGTCAGGATGGGAAGTGGAGAAACCAAGCTGTCAGCTTGAGGGTCCGAATAGAAGGGTGGTGCGGTCCTGACTGATGCATCAGAAGATCTGGAACTGGGTCCAGGAATCAAGGCTCCTCCTGGAGATTGGGCCAAAGGAAGGGGAACCAAATTTGACGAGGCCAGTAAGGGGCAATAAGGATTAGCTTGCAACCCAGCGATTTTGGTTTCTTAAGAACTTTGGGTATTAAAAGAAATGAGGGAAAAGCATAAAATAGTCCCGGGGCCAATCGTGAACAAGTGTATCCCTGGGTAACTGTCCTGCTTGGGGGACCAGGGCAAAATAGCTGCTGCATTTGGTACTCATGGACATGGCAAAAAGGTCGCAGTAAGGCTGGCCCCACTTGCGAAAAATTTGATTACCAATTTCCTGCTTCAGAGACCACTCGTGTGGCATCAGAACTGCCCTGCTTAGCTTGTCCGCTATTACGATGGATTTTCCTGGGATTTACACTGCAATCAGAAAACGCTGAGAGGACACTGCCAACTGCCATACTCCGAGCCTCTCGACACAAGGGGTAAGATCTGGTTCCGCCTTGCTTGTTGATGTACCACACTACGGACATGTTGTCTGTTTGAATTGCAATCGTCCCCATCGGAAGACAGCCCTGAAATGCTTGCAACACCAGAAGTACCACTCTCATCTCCAGGACATTGATGTGCAAGTGGTATTTAGTGTTGCTGCCATGTTCCTTGAACAGTCTGTCCCAGATAATGCCCTCCCCCAACCTATCTGGGAAGCATCCATGGTCACTGTGGCAACCGGTTGGGGAAGGATGAATGGCCTGCCTATCGTTACATGTGTAAACTAAAGCCACCACTGTAGATCTCTTTTGCAGGTCTCCGTAATGTGGATCTCATGTGACATGGGTAGATTCTGCATGGACCATTGAGCAAAAAGAAGCCACTGCAATATCCTCATATGGAAGAGTGCCAAGGGAACTAGTGTTATTGCTGCCGCCCATCAAGCCTAGCACTTTAAAGGACAAATCTTGCTTGAATCTTCTTTCTCCTGATCAAGATTGACACCTGATGTCGTATGGTTGACACTCTCTCCTGAGGCAATTTTGCGATCATGTCTTTTGTATTTACATCTGCCCCTATAAATGTAATATGCTGACAGGGCAACAAGGCAGATTTTTTTAGTTGATAGTGATGCCTGCAGAGATGAATTGTGGTATCCTTTGCTATGTTTAGTTGATGCTCTTTGGTGGTGGTAAGGAGCCAGTCATCTAGATATGGAAACACCGGGAATCCTAGAGGCCCCAGATGAGCCATAACTACTGCCATGCATTTGGTGAATACTCTGGGAGCTCTAGTGAGACCAAATGGCAAAGCTCTGAACTGATAATGACGGGCTTCCAGCCAGAAACATAGATATCTCGTAGATTGCCTGTCCATCTTGATGTGGTAGCATGCATCCTGGAGACTGATGGATCACATCCAATTGTCCTTTCCCAGAAAGGGAAGAATGGACTGCAATGTCACCATCTGGACCTTTGTTTTCTTGACAGACTTGTTCAGTCTGCTGAGATCCAAAATGGGTCTCCAGTCCCCTGTTTTCTTTGGAACTAAAAAGAACCTTGAGTAAGTTCTGGATTTGATTTGGTCTGTGGGGACTTCTTGGATGGCTCGTTTTTCTAGCAACTTTTGAACTTCTAGGCTTGCTTGATCCCATAGACTGGGTGGCACATCTGGAATTGATTTTTGTTTTCTGGGAAGAGGTGGCATGGAAAAAGGAATGCTGTATCTCCTGGATATTACCGACTGCAGCCATGTGTCTTTTGTGATATTTTGCCAGGCTTCTGGGTACAGTGACAATCTGCCACTTACTGCCTCCAGAGGTGGACAGGCGGGCCTCCTTTCAGGAGTGCTGGAAGGGCCTACCAGAGAACCCTGATTTTGCGGATCCCCTCTGCAGTGAGGGCGGTGTCTCCAGTCATCATTTCCCCCTCTGCCCCTGGGGGAAAAAAAAATCACCATTTGCATCAGGTGAAGCTCCCTGGGATTTTATGGAACCACATTTTCCCACTTTTTTGACCATTGGGATAAGGTCTAGTAGGAGCAGAGAAACGTACTCCCACAGCAGAGAGAGTTTGGTCATCTTGCTCGCACCTGATAAGAGTCTCTTTTACCTTGGGCCCGTACAATGACGAGCCATCAAATGGGACGTTGGTAAAGGAGGACTTGAAGGGCTCCACGAACTCGCAAAGGTGCATCCAGGAATGTCTTTGCAAGGCAATTCCTGTGCCTGTTGACCTGCTCGCTCCTTCAGCTGCGTAAGAGATGAGTCGCATGGAGGAGATGACTATAGAAGACAAAGTCGCAAGCTAGGAAGCAGTTTTGTCTGAAGCTCTCGCAGCTGCAGGATCCTGAAGACCATTCTCCCAGCTCTTTGAGGAGATCCCTCTGGAGACGAGTGAAATGGGACAAATAATTCAGTGACCTAAGGGTAAAGGCCACTGATGAAAACACACACTTCCCGTATCTGTCCATCGTATGGGACAAATAATTCAGTGACCTAAGGGTAAAGGCCGCTGATGAAAACACACACTTCCCGTATCTGTCCATCGTATGGGACTCCTTGTTCGGCGGATGGACAGAAGAAGAAGTTTCTGCTAATTCATTCTTTGTGGCTGCCGCAACCACCACAGCATCAAATGGAACACCCTTAGAAAGGAAAAGCTTGTCCTCTGGCGCGGTGATAAATTGAGCCTCCTCGGAACCAGCTCCATAGATTCTGGAGAGCTCCACGTCTTTTAACTGACCACCCCCAGTAGCTGGTCGAAAGAAGGAGACACCCAAGAGGTGGAGGGTCAGGAGCCAAAAGCCTCTAGTTACATGGACTCATCTTCAGAAGAGGAAAGGGATTTCCAGTCACCCCTCTGCCTGAGGATTTCCAGGATGTCTGAAAATGAGACATCCTCCGAGGTGGACCGTGGGGACCCTTCCGAGTCCTCTAAAACCTTGTCTGAAGTGAGAGACCCAGGGGAGTCTATATGCTTCCTTTTACAAGTCCTCTTCTGAGGTACCTCCTCAGAGGGGTACTCTGGGGAGGTTTCGGAAGGGGGGGTCACCAAGGGGGTGTCCAGGGGCATTTGTTCGCTATGCTTTGGATGGAGGGGTGGTGTGGAGGTAGACATCGGCCCCAAAGGGGACAGAGCAGCTGAAGCATTGGGTGGAGCAGTCTGGCAGGACAGCACACATCACCTCGAAGGCACCACGATCCCGACCAGAGAGAGTCTCCGGCTCTGAAGAGCCTGGAGATGTCCCCTGCATCAAGGGCAATGGCTCCGAGGCTGATGTAGGAGCCGAACTCACCTGCGCTGATGCCCCGAGTGGAATGGTAGGAACCGACAAGGGTCTGATCCTGCCCTCCCCCTCGGAGCCGACAAGGGAGTCTCGGCTTCCAGATCTCTCAACAGAAGGTGGTATCTAAGAGATCGGAGCAGATGTCTGACCGAGAGACCTGTGTTTTTGGGTCTGACAGTTCCACCAGAATGACTTCCATGCACTCCAGCTCCAAACTCGAGTGAGTCGAAGGAGGAATCGACAAAGTAGATTGGACAGTCGGCTCCATGTCCATATGGGCTGGGCTCAATAACATTTTTGCCAAGGCTTCTTACGTCTTAAGTAACCTCTTCACCACCCACTCCACATCATCATCCAAAAGACAGATGATCGAGAGGAATGGGTGGACGCGTGGTGACTGTCACAGACTGGAGCAGAGGAGACTGTGGTATAAAACGCACCGGCTCCAACGAGGGAGACCAGTTTCTTTTATGGCTCCTAGTCTGTTCCGAGGACACTGGAGGAACCGAAGGAGATTGTGTCTTGTCGGACCCGAATGACTTGTTTGCTTGTCATGAGCCTTTGAAGGTTCCGGGCTCGGAGCCGATGATACTTTCTTGGAGGGCCTATCCGATTTGCCTGCCTGTTCCCCTTCCATAGATGCCTCAAAGGGCACTTTCAGTAAACCTCTCAAAATCAACTTATTTTTCTACTCCTGCAGGACCGTAGAGCTAAAACCATTACAAATGGAACAAGAGTCCTGCAGGTGAACGGCTCCCAGGCAGTACACGCAACTAGTATGGTCATAGGTCAAGGACATCATCTGTGTGCAGGAATCACATTTTTTGAATCCTGAAGGCTTGGATTCTTTTGATGACTCCTTGGACATTTCTGATATACAACAGAATAACTACCAAAACAATTATTAATAACAGCAGCAGGAAGAAGAAGACTAGCCAAAAGGACAGAAAACAGAAATTTTTTTTGAAGATGGGAAACAAGGGACAGAAGAAGGAGAGTCCCTAAGTTAAACGACAACTCCTCCAACAGGGGAGATGGCTCTAACTTAAACCGCGAGCTCCCCTGGAAAAGGGGAAGTAAAAAAGGGGGGAAAAAGCTCTCTAGCTAAAATGGGCTGAAAACAAGAAGAGAAAACGAATCCTCTAACTGAAACAAATTTGTGGGGAATTAGTAGGCCTGAGAGAAAGAAATGAAAGCCTCAACAACAAACAGCAGAAACAGGGCGATAGACAGGAAGCACCTAAACGGTTAGTAACCGCTAACTACAAGGAATACTACAATTAAGAAAAAAAGAAGTTATGTACTCACCATAACGTTTCATCTGAGTAGGTAACTTCATTTGTCAGCAACCTGTGGGTATCGGATCAGATTCAGATCTGAGCCAGCAGCTTTCTTAGCAAAAGATCCAAGCTCCAAGCTCCTCCCCCTACCCATAATGCCCTGCTACCTCCCTCTAGTCCTCAGATCGAGTTTGCCATAGTATCACAGAATACTACCATAACACAAGGAAAAACCACCTGAACATCCTAATTTGATGTCATCTGAGAAGTGAAACACAATGATCCTTCAAGGACGAACTACAGGTCAGGGGGACGGAGGGAGGGTTGGTTGCTGACAAATGAAGTTACCTACTCAGATGGAACCTTATGGTGAGTACATAACTTCTCTTTATCTGAAGTAGTTAACTTTGTTTGATCAGCAACCTGTGGGACAGGGTCCCCAGCTACCAACAACTTGGGAGGTCCTTATGGAAGGATATTACAGAGCACTGCAGAGCCAAAAGATGCCCTTCCTCTGGAAATCAGATCCAATTTATAATGTGCAATGAAAGCATGAGAAGAAGCCCAAGTAGCTGCTGAACAAATGTCATCCAAAGGGACCCTCGACCAGAAGGCTGCAGAAGTAGCCACAGAACGGGTAGAATGTGCCCAAACCCGAATGGGCTCAGGTAGACCAGAGCTTCCGTATGCGAGAAGAATGCATTGAGAAATCCACCTAGCTAAGGTTACCTTTGTCACTGGTTTACCCAAACAGGACTTACCAAATGAGACAAAGAGCTGTTCCGATTTTTGAAAAACAGCCATTCTGTGTAAGTAAAATCATAACTGTCTATGTACATCCAGACAATGAAGTCTATACTCTCCTTTGTTGAGATAATTAGGAAAGAAGACAGGCAGGTTGATGGATTGGTTGATGCTGGCTTCGGAAGCCACTTTAGGCAGAAAGGAGGGATTAGTCCTGAGGGAAACTCTGTCTTTATGAAAAATGATGTATGGGGGCTTACTACAAAGAGCCTGAAGCTCCGATATCCTTCTAGCTGAGGTAATAGCAATCAGGAAGGCAGTTCCAAGATACATACTTTAAGTCGACCGAAGCTGCAGGCTCAAAAGGGGGACCAGTCAGAGCTTGGAGAACTAGGGTTAAATCCCATGGAGGAACTGCATCCTTAACAGGGGGTCTCAAAAGAAAGGTACCTTTCAGGAAGGTCTTGCAGATCTTAGAGGAAGCTAGGGGGCCAAAATTGTTTCCAATGTGAAAGTGGGAAATTGCTGCCAATTGAACTTTAACAGTTGAAGAACTAGCCCGATGATGAAAAATATGGGATAAAAAGTCGAGGACTGCTGGAATAGGAGCCGTAAAAGGATCCAAATTCCTATGCTCCGCCCAGATAGAAAAACGTTTCCATTTACTCTTGTAGACTTTCCTGGTAGAAGGATTATGAGCGGCCACCAGGATAGCCTTAACTGAGGATGAAATACCGGGAGTCCTAGCCATTAAGCGAACTGGATCAACCAAGCAGAGAGCTTGAGGTTGCCCAGGTCGGGGGTCTTCAATCCCAAGGGGTGAGAAATCAGATCTGGAAGGGGATCTAAGATCCAGGGAGGATGCACTAGATGAGACTGTGGGCATGGGAACCAGGTTTGACGAGGCCAGAATGGGGCTATGAGGATAACTCTGCTTCCCAGCCGAGCTTTCTGCAAGAATTTTGTCATCAATGGAAGAGGAGGATAAGCATAAAGAAGACCGGATGGCCAAGCATGAACAAGAGCATCTCTGGGGTTTTCCCCTGGTAGGGGAATTGGAGCGAAAAAACTCGCTGCACTTTGCGTTCGAAGGCAACGCGAACAGATCGCAGCAAGGTTGACCCCATCTGAGAAAGATCTGTTTCGCTACTAAGGGGTTCAGAGACCACTCATAGGGTGAGAGGATAGTTAGACTCAGCTTGTCCGCTAGAATGTTTGACCGACCCGGAATGTGCATTGCTATGAGAAAGCAGTTGGTGGATATCGCCCATTCCCACACTCTCACGGCCTCTCGGCAAAGTGGGTAAGATCTGGTTCCCCCTAGCTTGTTGATGTACCAGACCACTGACATGTTGTCTGTTTGAATTGCAATAGTCCCTAGAGGAAGAAGGGCATGGACAGCCTGCAACGCTAGAAGCACCGCCCTTATCTCCAGAACATTGATATGCAAAAAGGTCTCTGTGCAAGTCCACGTGCCTTGGACGGTTCTGCCCATGCAATGCCCCCCACACCCGAGGCGAGACACGTCCGTGGTCACTGTGACTTGGGGTGGGGACATGGAGAAGGGGCGCCCTTCCCGGAGGTGCTTGGAATGGAGCCACCAAAGTAGAGATTTCCTGCAAACCCTGCTGAGAGGAACAGGGGAAGACAAGGGATGTCATAGGATGGATCACTGGACCTGTAAGGTCCATTGGAGAATCCTCATATTCAGATGTGCGAGTGGTGACAGGCTGATGACCGCTGCCAAGGACCCCAGAGCCCAAAGGACTAACTCCGCTGGTGGGGCCAAGGACTGTAGAAGAGCCAAAACGTGGAGGTTTAGATTGCGGAGTCTGTCCAACGTCAGAAAGACTTTGGACTGAATTGTGTCTATCCTGGCCCCTATGAAATCCAAGATCTGAGTAGGCTGAAGGGAGGATTTCTTGTGGTTTATCGTGATCCCTAGATGGCGGGCGAGATATAGGAAATAGTCTCTTGCTGAACATAGTAGATGCCTGGTGGGGGCGGCTAGGAGCCAGTCGTCCAGGTAAGGAAAGACCTGTATTCCCTGAAGCCTCAGGTGGGCCGCTACAACTGCTATGACATTGGTGAACACCCTGGGTGCTGTGGTGAGACTGAAGGGTAGGACCCTGAATTGATAATGGCTGGCTCCCAGCCGAAAGCGGAGAAACTTCCTGGATCGCCTGTCCATTAGAACATGGTAGTACGCATCCTTGAGGTCTAAGGAGCACATCCAGTCGTTCTCCTGTAACAGTGGGAGAATGGATTGAATGGTGACCATCCAGAACTTCTCTTTGGTGACTGACAGGTTCAGTGTGGACAGGTCGAGAATTGGCCTTAAGTCCCCAGTCTTTTTTGGCACCAAAAAGAACCTGGAGTAAAAGCCTGATCCGGATTGACCGGGGGGGGGGGGGGAGTGCTGGATGGCTCTTTTTCTTAGTAGCTCTTTTATTTCGAAGGCTGCTACCTCCCTCTGATTGGGTGGTACATCGGGGAGGCGCCCCGACCAGGGAGGAGAACTTGGGAATGGAATTGAGTAACCTCTGGATATGATCCGGAGCACCCAGCGATCTGTTGTAATGGACTCCCAATGTGCTAGATGCTCAAAGAAGCGCCCCCCGACTGCCTCCAGAAAGGAGCAGTCGGGCAACCCCTCAGGGTTGCTGTGCAGGTCGATCGGAAAAAAGTGTTCCCTCGACCCGAAATTCTTCAGCCCCCCTCTGCCGCTGGGCCGGCGTCCACCCTGTCCTCTGCCTCTGAAGGACGAGGGGTCCAGAACGAAATGGGATTGTTGGGATTTCCGGAACCACATCTTCTTCTGTCCTCTTTGGTTCCTGGAGAAGGACCTCTGAGGAGCTGAGAAGTGGATCCCGACAGCAGACAACGTTTTCCAGTCCTTCTCGCTCTGGAGTAGTGTATCGTGGATGGTTTTGCCGAAAAGCGTAGAAACGTCAAAGGGAGCATTTGCGAAGGACACCTTGAAGGGTTCTGCAAAGTCGCAGAGACGGAGCCAGGCCTGTCATCGTAAGACAATGCCTGCTCTGCTGGCTCTAGCCGCTCCCTCCATGGCATGGGAGAGAAGCCGCATAGAGGTGTTTGTGATAGACTTAGAGTGGCCATTCGCGCCGAGAATGTCCGTTTGACCTCAGCCGACATGGACTCTGGGGGTGACCCAGCGTACTCTGATTAGGTCCCGCTGGAGTCGAATCACGTGTGCCATATAGTTCAGTGACCTGACAGAGAAGGTCGCTGAAGCGAACATCTGCTTTCCGAGGCGGTCCATCATGCGAGACTCCTTGTCTGGAGGATGTACCGAGGAACCCTCCTGTGCCAATTCCTTCTTGGTGGCAGCCACCACCACCATGGCATCTACTGGGGCACCTTTGCTCCAAATTGTCCTGTCTGTGGGGGGGGGCTGAGAATCCTGTCCGGTCTCTTGGGTATTGGCTCCAGTGTCCGGCTTCTTCCATGCCCTGATAGTTATGAGGTCCGCCAGAGGGGACACCCAAGAGGTAGATGGGCCTGCATCAAATGCCTCCAGAAACACAGTCTCATCCAAGGAAGGCTTTTGGGCTGACCACCCCCCTCTAATATGAAGCATTTCCATAATGTCTCCAAATGAGACGTCCTCGAGGGGTGACCTGGGGGAACCTACCCCTTCCTCCAAGTCCGTGTCTTCTGTGAGGGACTCGGGTGAGTCCAAGTGCCTCCTCTTGCACTTTAGTTTGTGAGGGACCTCCTCTGGGGGGGCTGTCCGAGGAGGGCTCACCAACAATGTCCTGTTCCTCTACTGGAACCATCTGGGACATAGGCGCAGGCTGTCCCTGGGGCCGGATGACGGAAGACAGGCCCGTCTGAGAGGGAATGGCGGGTGGATCCGTAGCAAGAGCCTGGGGCCTCGAATCCCTCAAAAGGCCCTCTCCATGACATCGAATGCAGAGGGTGAGCTGCTTTCTCTAGGATCCGAAAGCAGCCCCCTCGGATCCGGCGTGTGGATCGGCACTGGAGATGACTCGATCGGATCCGAAAGGACAGTGCAATCAGACCTCAACGGAGCTGAAGGCACACTGACCCCTCTGGATCCGACTCTCATCTCACGGCCCCGAGAGCTCGGATGCGAAAATGGACCTGACAAACTCGAAGGTGCAGTTGGCGCTGAAGTAGGAAACACTGTCGGTGCCGACACCACCCTGGCTCCAAAGCTACTCGGATCCAACAGCTCCGAACCCAGACAGCGGGTCGGAGAAGGAGCAATGGGGGCGAAAAATGGGGTCGAGCTCCCCCTGGAGGAGGGGAGGCAAGAGCACTCCCATCTGCAGTTGGGCCTGAAGAAATCGACGGATCATCTGGTCCATGTCAGATAAACGTCTTGTTGACCTGGATGAGGCTGCCGAGGCTGGCCGGGAA
Source organism: Protopterus annectens (assembly GCF_019279795.1). NCBI lineage: Eukaryota > Metazoa > Chordata > Ceratodontiformes > Protopteridae > Protopterus > Protopterus annectens. Next base: position 315,226,947 of record NC_056746.1, read on the forward strand.
GGCCGCCTGGACGACCTCGAAGGTGAACGGGTCTCCTCCTCCGGCTCTGGGGAGAAACGTGGAGAACAAAGCCTGGAAGGGGAAGACCCAGAGACCTTAAGGGGGGAGACTAGCTGCTTAGACGGCGGGGCCGAGGGAGCTGAATCGGCCAGCCTCTTGTGGCTACAATGCCTGTCCTATCACGCTCCTTGTCTTTCCTGTCCTTTTTCCTGGTATCCCTTTCCTCCTGAGCAGAAGAGGGAGTTTGAATCCCGGCCAGGGGAGTGGGAACGATTGGTAGAGCAGCCACGGCTGGCGCCACAGAGGGGGAGGAGGACGAAGCCGAATCAGGGGGCAAAAGGCTCACAAGGACTAGCTTAGTCCTCCTATCCCTCAAAGCCCTGGGGTTGAAGGCTTCACAGATAGTGCAGCCTGACAAAAGGTGGTCCACGCCCAGGCAAATAATGCACCGAGTGTGGCCATCCGATGGGGACAGCTTATGGCCACACTCGGAGTATTTAGAAAAAATTGCTTTTGGGCCTTCAGACATTTTGAAAAGAACAGGCCCACATGCACACACCTTCACACACAGACAAAAGGGGGGAGGGAAATTAAAATCTACACTAAGCTAATGAGAAAACTACCCAAATAGATTAAGGGAGAAAAGGGTACCACACACACTAAGTTTAGAGATTTTTAAGGGAAAAAAGTTTAAATATTCTACTTCAACTCACAAACCCAACGCTAGGAGCTCATTCTCAGATGCTTCATGAAGCCAGGGCAAACAAAATCTGAGGACTAGACGGAGGTAGCAGGGCATTATGGGTAGGGAAGGAGCTTGGAGCTCGGATCTTTTGCTAGGAAAGCTGCCGGCTCGGATCAGAATCGGATCCGATACCCACAGGTTGCTGATCAAATGAAGTTAACTACTTCAGATTATCAAGTTTCTTGCAAAAAAAGAAAAAATACAACAAATACAAAAAAGTATGAATATCAAGTATAATTTGACTAAAAATGAATGGTTAGCATTGTAGGCATTAGGCAGAAATGTAGATTTGATTTTTAAGCCTGCAGACAAAGGTAACAAGTTAGTCATTTTACATATTTCACAATATTTGGAAATGTGTTATAATCATCTAAATGATGAGACAGTGTACGAGAAGGTTCATGGTGGTATGTATGAGCTGGCTATCTCTGAGTATGAACAACTCTTACATAAAGGTATTAGATTAGGATATTTGACTGATGAAGATGTTAAAAAAAAGTTTAGCCATAATAATGCTAGTATGGCATATTTTTACTGTGTACCAATAATTCATAAAAATCTTACTAACCCACCAGGGCGCCCTATTGTTTCTGGAAGTAATTATTTTCTGCATAATATAGGATGTCTTTTGCATGAACTGATGTTACCTAAGGTATTATTGTTGCCAGCTTATGTGAAGAATGTATCAAATTTTTTGCAGAAAATACAAAATATAGGCTGGAATGACCAGATGTACTGGATCACCCTTGATGTAAAAAGCCTACATACAAACATCTACCATGAGTTTGGTTTGGAAGCAGTGAGATTTTTCTTGGGACAAGGTCCAGCAACAGAGTATATAGTAAAAATGTTACATTTTTCTCTTATAAAGAATTTTTTTTTAATTCAGAGGTGAATTATTTAGACACACAAGGCACAGCTATGGGGGCGGCATTTGCCTCCTCATATGCGAATTTAAGCATGGGTTTGTTTGAACGAGAATACATCTACAAAACATAATTTTTTCATCAACATGTTAAAAATTATAGCAGATTTATAGATGATTTGATTTTTGTGTGTGAAGGAGGGGAAACAAAAATTGATTTCTTTATATCCGAGTTGCAAATGAATCGATTTAATCTAAAATTTGAAGGTATACAAATTGGAAAAAGGTTTTGTTTTTTAAATGTGGAGGTAGATGTATCAAAAGGATATTTACATGCTAGAATACATAGAAAATTTGAGGATCAAGTCAATTATCTTAAGGCAACTAGTTGTCCCCCTCCTCATACTATAGAAGCTCTTCCAACTGGGGAGTTTATTAGGTTACAGATACTGTGTAATGATATACAAGAATTACAACAAGAAAATCAAAAAAATGTATATGTCCTACTCTAGAGTGTACAGCCAGCAACTAATAGATAAAGCTGACCATAAAATGAATCAAACTGATATACAGGGTTATAAAGGAAATAGAGAAATGAGAAACTATGACAGCAACATGAGAATAAACAACTTAGAAATGTATTTCATCATTCATGCTATATAGTCTCTTTAGTGATAAGGTGGTTGCAATGGTTAAATATTATTGGAATTTTCTAAAAAAAAATCTAAGTAAGCTAAAGACTGGCTACCAGAAAATTTAAAAAAATCATATAAAAGTAGGGAGAAGTATTAAAAGCGTTTTAGTTAAAGGTAGGTTAGTTAAACTAGAACCTAAACTTTATGATACACCTAAGAAATATGTCTGTGGCAAATGCAAAGCCTGTAAGCATATAGTTACAAGCTTGGATAGTATAAATGGGAGAAAATTTGATAATAAAGGAACTTTTGGATGCGATACTGAGGGCATTATATATGTGCTTAAATGCCCCTGTAATAAATGTTATATTGGTGAAACGAAAAGACCTTTTAAAATTAGATTATTGGAACACATTAGGAACATTGAAAATGTCAAGATGTCTAGTTCAGTAGCAGAATATTTTTATTATGCACATCAGAGTCAGTCAAAGGGATTAGTAGGTACAATTTTAGAAAAAGTTGCAGATAATTATTTGTACAAGAATATTAAAAATGTTTTTATAAGGAAGCAAACAGTACAGCAAGAGGTTCTCTGCCTTCTGTAATGAGTTGTGTGTTCTCTCCTGTGTTCCGTGGGTTTCCTCCCGGTACTCCGGTTTCCTCCCACATTCCAAAGACGGACATTCCCGGTCAACAAATGTTAAATAAAAAAAAAAAAAAAAAAAAAAAATTTTAAAATTTGATACTTTGGCACCATTAGGAATGAATGTAGATTTTAACTGGAGAGTTTTACTTTAAATAGTTTTGTATGTAACTGAATAATTAGAATATTGGTTAATTGGACTAATGAATGCATTATAAATATGGAGTGTGATGTATGCTTAGTATTCTCCTGTGAAGGCATTAACCGAGACGTTAGAGGAACAATAAACACTGTCTTGCACTTTACCTGGACACTAGTTTGTGGTTTTCTACAAAAAATACAACACAGCCTGAGCCAGTCACAGACAATCACTAAGCTTCAAGTGGCAAACGACGTCTGGGTAACTCTCGCTAGGCATGTTGGGATAGGGTCTAGCCTCGAGCCAGTGGGAGCTCTCGAGCTTTAGGATACGGCCGAGTATCGGCTCCAAACCTACCAAGCAAGAGTGAAGACGAGATAGGGACAACATAACATCTACTGTTACAAAGCATTTGCTGTTACACAGCATTTCTATAAACAGATAAATTTCAGTGTTCTTTCTGAGTATTCCTAAACTAGTAAACCATAAGCACAAGGTAAGAATACTCCCATATAAACATTTTAACAACTCAAAAATGACAGCAGAACTGCAATGATGTTTTAGCACATAAACCAAAACATTTTAGCAAAGTTACTTCATTCATTGCTCACCTTGAAACAGTCAAAGTGCTGTGTAACATGCACAGAAAACATACGAAACACAAAAGACTATGTGGGATGTAAAAATACCACGATCAAAGTTACAATATGTCTAAACTACGATCTTAATTTTTGGACAGGAACCTATCTGAAAAACATTTCAAAACACAAAGTACTAAATTCACACTACAGACTCAGAATACCATGCCTGTTTCTGAACATCCATATGCATCATGTGAAAGCTTTACAAGGTAACAGAAAGGAAAAGAAAAGAAAAAACGTAATATAAAACTAAAGCATATACATAAAAAATAAACAAACCAGTAAAGGTAGCAAAACGGACCAAATGATGCAGAGGCAAGATAGTCTCTGTTCCCCAGTGCATCCCAAGTTCCAGAGAAACCTGAATTACTGGTAGGGTTGTCCACGGTGAAGGCTAAGACAGCCAAAAACAATTAGCAATTAAAATGAACTTCCTTGGAAGCTCTAAACACTTCAAAATGGATTTGGTGGGAAAAGCACTGTACTGCTTACTACAGCACACAGCGACTGCGCTACTTCACAATACATAGCCTGACTAGCTACCTGTACCTCATAACATAACAATCCCTGGCAAACTGGAAGACAATCCCTGCTTACTCAGTCTGTCAGTTTTACTTCCATTACCCTCTTCCCTGAAATAAACAATAAGGACTGATCTTTTCAGAGGCAAAAAACCCTTCAGGCAAAAGTTAGCACGGAGTCCAAACAGGAATAATTGCGTCAGAGATTACAGTTAATGCCAGCAGTGGAAATCTGGGAACCACAGGCTATAAAGGAATATGAAGGGGCTTGCAAGAATTAAAATACAAAAACACATAACTCAAGAAACTGAACAAGAATAAGTAAAGCACTTCTCTGTCACTGCGTAGAAACAGTACTGTGTACAGGTACTGAACATGTTTCAAGCAAGAACTGGATGAGCATGAACTAAACTTCAACAGATCACTCCCTCCTATGAAAAAGACTATTTTATTTATTTATATATTTACTTTATTTATTTTACATTTGTTGACCGGGTTTGTCTGGCTGAGTGCAATGGTAGAGAAGTGATGCAGAGAAACCAAAAAGATCTTTTGTGAGGCAAAACATTTTGAAAAGGAAATGAACATCTAGGATGGACTCTGTAAACCAGCACAGAATAAACTTAAGATATACAATCAGAGGTATATAGAAGGGGTTTGTGGTAATAAACATGGTATGAACTGTTGAGAGATAAACGAGGAGAGAAGTAGCAGGTGACAAGGATAGTCTAAAACATCAGCAGAATAGCATGCATTTATAATAAATAACCATTAATATGGAGAGAAATAGGAGAAAAAATACTGAAGAGGAAAGATGAGAGAAGAGAGGATGAGATTGGAAAAGAATAGATAAAAGGAAGCTGTTAGAGGACAGTGCAGGTGGAAGATTAGACAAGGAAGAAGGGGTGTGAAAGGAAGTAGTGGGAGGGTGTAAGTTAGATGGGCAGAGGATAGAGGGTATATGTAAGATGGGCAGAGGAGAGACCGGGGTGTTGGATACTAAGGAGAAAGAGGGTCAAGGGGGATGAGTGCATTGACAAGACCAGTTTTTCTTTAGGTATTCACGAGTGGCAGTTTTGAATTGTTTAGGGTGGTTAAGTGACCTAATTTCTAGGGGTAGTTTGCTCCAGGATGTGGCAGGGTTGTAATTACAGAGTATACAAAGTACAGTTTTGTACCTACCATAAATGTAGATGTTCGAGTGTTCATACTGCTGCAGTCATCGCTGGGTTATGCTGCCATCAGGCGGTCCCATAGTCGGCCAGAGTTCCAAAGTCTTGGTCTGGCGTCGGTTGCTGTCGCTTCTTCCCTGACGTCAATGCGCCAGGGGTATATAAGATGCATCCGACACCATTTTCTTCAGTTTTTCTTGCCTCAGATGTCCGGTGCCCCCAAGGAGGTAGGCAATACATATTGCTAATAAAAAATATACATATAAAATAAAAACAATACCTTCAGTTACAAGCAAATACACCACAAAAGGTTGTATAGGATAGAAAGGTGTAGATAAGTCCAGCTAGTTCAGAGGGGATGGAGGGAGGCTAACCTGGACTGAAGCAGTGTGAACACTCTAACATCTACATTTATGGTAGGTACAAAACTGTACTATGTTTATCATGTTACACTGCTGCAGTCATCACACTTGGGTAGAATCCCAAAGCTAAGGTTGGGTGGCTGGTCTACAAAGGGTTAGGATTGGCTATGAGGCCCTGCAGAATGGTAGTGGCAAATCCTGCTCTGGATTTAGAGTAAAGAGGCAAGTGGTAATGCTTGGTAAAGGTGTGCACTGAACTCCAAGTTGCAGCCTCCAAAATTTTCTTGGTAGGTACTCCTCTGAGAAAGGCTGTTGAAGTGGCTGAGGCCCTGGTGGAATGTGGCCTAATGTTATTAGGGATTGATTTTCCATGCTGTGTGTAGCAGTAACGAATACAGTGTCCTATCCATTTGTATACAGTCTGCTTTGAGATGATCTTGCCCTGTGATCTTGCAGCATATGCTACAAACAGTTGCTCAGTTTTCCTGAAAGCTTTTGTTTTGTCCAAGTAGAAGCGTAGCTGCCTGTGTATGTCCAAAGAGTGCAGAAGTTTCTCCCCTTTATTCTGGGGGTTTGGATAAAAAGTTGGCAAATGGATGGTTTGGTTAAGAGCCACACTAGATACCACCTTTGGCATAAAGGTAGGGTTTGTCCGTAAAGAAACCCTGTCCTGATGGAAAATTATAAAAGGTTCCACTGCCATTAATGCCTGTAGCTCTGAGACTCTTCGTGCTGAAGTTACTGCCAGGAGCAGAGCTGTTTTCCATGATAAAAATTTTAGATCAGCTGTACTGGCTGGCTCAAAAGGTGCAGGATCAGTTTTTCCAAAACGAAATTGAGGTCCCAAGTTAGTGTTGGTGCTCTCCAGGGCGGTCTTATGTTTTTAGCCCCTCTGAGGTACTGCTTTAGCAAGGGATGAGAGAATAAAGGAGGATCCGTGCTGTAATGTGCTGAAATGGCAGAGGTGTGGATCTTAATTGATGAGAAGGATAGGCCTTTGTCCAGCATCTCAGTTAATTATTGTAAAATCTGAGGAATGTTTGAGACAAGAGGGTCAAGGCTTTGAGCCTGGTTCCAGGCGCAGAATCTCTTCCATTTTTCTGAGTAAGCTTTCCTGGTGCTAGGCCTCCTGGCCTCCAAAATGACACCCATAACAGCTTTAGAGAGAGGTGTTGCCTGTTTGACTAATGAATCTGCCATGCAGCCAGGTTTAGGGTTTTGAGCTGACCGTGCAGGATCTGATTGTTTTGTTGAGTCAGAAGGTGTGGAATTTGAGGCAAAATCCATGGTGAGCCTTGAGCTAAGTTCTTTAAGAATGGATACCAGTGCTGGCGTGGCCAGTCTGGAGCAATCAGGATCATCTGTGATTTTTCTTGTCTGGCTTTTAGGAGTACCTTTGAAAGGAGAGGCAGTGGTGGGAAGGCATAAACTTTTAGGCTTTTCCATCTGAACGAGAGAGCATCCACTTTCCATGCTGGAGTGTGATAAGTCCTTGTGCAGAATTTTTGTAGTTGGCAATTCACTGGGGAGGCAAAAAGATCTATGTCTGGGCATCCCCATTTTTGCGTTACCATGCTGAAGATTTGTGGATACAATTTCCATTCGTGAGGGTCCATGATATTTCTGCTTAGCTCGTCTGTCAGAGTATTTTTCTTTCCTGGCAGGAATTGTGCTTGCAGATGAACTTGATACGTTAGAGCTGTGTTCCACAAGGTCATGGCTTGCCTGCATAGGGGATAAGAATGAGTGCCCCCTTGCTTGTTTATGTACCAAATTACTGTGGTGTTGTCCGTCTTTAAATAATAATTGTCCTGGATGCAGAAGGTCCTTGAAAGCAGTTAGGGCATTTTGAACAGCCAACATCTCTTTTTGATTGATGTGAAGATGCATCTGGTCTGTGGTCCACTTGCCCTGAATGTATTTTCCTGCCATGTGTGCTCCCCGGGCGTAATCCGAAGCATCTGTTAAGAGTCTGCCTGGCTGTGGGTAGGGTAAAAGGCTGGCCCTCGTTTAGGTGACATGCCTATGCCTGTGCCCACCATCGAAACTCCTGTTGCAGGCAGGAAATTATTGGTATTACTGCTTCTAAACTTTGTGAGTGTTGAGTCCAAACACTTTTTAGGTATCATTGTAATTTCCTCATATGCAGTCTGGCATATGGTATTAGTAGTATGCAGGATGCCATGAATCCCAGGGCCTGCAGAATTTTTCTTGCAGGGAGATGGGACTTTTTTTGCAAGCAATTGAAAACATTGAGTTAGTTGAATTTGTTTGCCTGGCGTGAGATAAGCCATCTGGGCCGTTGTATTTAAACTGGCACCCAGGAATATAATCTGTTGTGAGGGTACTAGTTTTGACTTCTTTTCATTTACTGTGTACCCTAGAAAAATTAGCAACCTTTTTACAAATGCTGTAGAAGAATGTCCTTTGTCTCTGCTTGAATGAGGCAGTCGTCCAGATATGGATATATTTGAATTCCTTTTTGTCTGCAAAATGCAATTACTGGTGCCAGGCACTTTGTAAAGACCCTGGGTGCAGTAGATAAGCCAAAGGGCAGTGCAGAGAATTGGTAGTGCATTGTTCCAGCTTTGAATCTGAGGTATCTTCTGCAATTTTGTCTGATAGGGACAGGCAGGTATGCCTCTTTGACGTCCAGAGTAACAAGCCAAGCCTTCTTGCCCAGCATGGGTAGAAGCTGCTGTAATGTCACCATTTTGAATTTCGAAATATCCAGATTTAGAACTGAAAGGTCTAGTATGGGCCTCCAGGCCTTGTCCTTTCTGGGGACCAGGAAGAGTCTTGAGTAAAATCTTTGTCCTTGTTTCTGTTGTGGTACTTCTTGTATAGCTCTCATGTCCATGAGGGCTGAAATTTGTTTTTGTGCCTCTGCCCATTGATTCTGTGGCAGGTCTGGCATTCCTTTTAGCCTTGGTAAAGTATGAAAGTGGAACCTGTAAACCTTGAGACACAATATCCAGAACCCATTTGTCTTGGGTGATTGTTTGCCAGTTTTGAGAAAAAAGTGCTAGTTTTCCCCCTAAGGGGGCTGCCAAAAGGGAAGTGCTTGGCGTACGAAGGGGGAAGTCATTGGGACTGTTTCCTGTAAGGTTGAGACTTATCCTCACCTCCTTTTGGGGTTGAGGTGCCCCACTGTCGTTGTCTGTTAGAGCCTTGGGGTTGAGATCTGCCTCTTGGGCATCTGTATCTGCCTCTCTGTGGCCTGTCTGACACTGGAAAGGACCAATTCTTTGTTGGCCAATTTCTGCTAAATCGAGGTGGCTGTACCCGTAAGAAATCCTTGACTGTTTGCATAGATTTAACATTACCCTCCATTTTCTTTAACACCTCTTCTGCCTTAACACCAAACAAGGTATCATGCTGTAAAGGAGCATCCAATAATGTTGCCTTAACATGATCAGGTAAACGCTGTTCTTTTAACCAAGCAAGTCTTCGAATCACAGAACCTGTAACTGCGGCTCTACAAGAGGCCTCTAAAGAATCAAAACCACATTGCAGAGTATGTTTTCCCACCTGTTCAACTGCGTGCAATAAATCCTGCATCTCTTTACAGTCAGGAGCTTCTGAGCTTGCAAGCATTTTCTGTTTTAAATGAGCCATTAAATATTGTTGGTACTTAAGCATGTGAAACTGGCAATTTAAAGCCCATACTGCTAAAGTTGCAGAAGTATACACTTTCTTCCCCCATCTATCCAAAGCTCTGGAATCTCTGTCGGAGGGTACTTGATTTTTTGCAATGGAAGCCTTAACCCCTTTCGGACCCTGGGAAATAGTTTCTGGATCAGCAGAAGGGTTTTTATAAAGAAACTTGAGAGTCAGTGACTCTAATACCTATCTGGCTTGGCTGGTGCAGGGGGTAAAGAATCAGGAGATAAGCTGGATTCAGAGAACACATCATCCACAATATCTAGCACAGGCAGAATAGCCAGGGGCCTGTGCTGAGGCAATAAAAGGAAATCCCTGAGCCTTTTCTTGGATTAGGAGTAACCCTGACTTTCCCAGTGGAAATGCTCCCTCATGGTATGTAAAGTTTCCCCAAAAGAATAATCCTCAGGAGGAGAGACTGAAGGGATAGATTCTTCAGCATCAGAGTCCTCATAGGGGGGTAGAGAGTATCCCTGGTCTGAAGAGGAATCAGAGGAAATGGAAACCTGATCAGAGGAATCATAGTCTGTATCCTGCCTAGGCCTTTCCTCAGGAGGGGGATGGGAACCCCTGATCAGAGTAATGAGGTCTTCGGCCATTTTAAGCATCTGTTTCTTAGGCATGGAGGACTGTCCAGGAGAATGCTGTACTTGCTTCTTTGTCTTTAATCTTACTTTTCTCTTGGCTGTTGCTTTAATAGTAAGTTGTGAAGGTCTGAAAACACCCTCAGAAGCCGATGCCTGCTCAGTGGCATCGGACCCATCTGAGGGATTAGTTTCCATAGGCCCAGTACCTTGAGTTTCCAGAGGCCTAGCTGTCTCCACGTGGGAGTCAGAGGCGGCCTGTGGCTCTGAGGTAGCGGGTGTTAGGGGCTGTGAAAGCACCTCACTGAGAACCGGCGACTGGCCTGGAAGAGGTTTCGTCGTTGGTTTTGGACCTCGGATGCCTGTCTTTATCCTTGTCTTTGCATTTTTTTGGAATTGCGGTTGTCAGTTGATCCGACGGCATAGTATAATTGAACCTTCGGCCAAAGTAGTGCAAAGCAAAATCAAAACGTCCTTTTATAGTGCGTTTGTTAAATCTAGCACAAAATCGACAACTGGTGAAGTCGTGTCAGGACCTAGGCATGGAATACAGTAAGAGTGGAAGTACTTATGAGGTATTTGCTTCCCACAAGAAATACAATAATTAACTTTTTCTGACATCGGTCTGAGGCAAGAAAAAAGTTTCCCCAACGGGGTACTTAGCTTTATTAAAGACTTCGGATCTGAAATTCGACTTCGAAAATCTCAGGAGTCGGCCAACTGGCACTTGTGAACTGCTTCTGCTTTGGGCACCGCGTGGCAAGAAAGACTGAAGAAAATGGTGTCGGATGCATCTTATATACCCCCTGGCGCACGGACGTCAGGGAAGAAGCGACAGCAACCGACGCCGGACCAAGACTTTGGAACTCTGGCCGACTACGGGACCGCTTGACGGCAGGATAACCCAAATGTGATGATTGCAGCAGTGTAACACGACGAACATCCTGTTTTGGTCTTAGGTTTATAAATCTGTAGCAGGTCTTGGTGGGACTGCAAAGTGGACTAGCAGGAGAGTATTTGGATATAATTTTAATTGTTTAGGGTGGTTAAGTGACCTAATTTCTCGGGGTAGTTTGTTCCAGGGTGTGGCAGGGTAAATTATAAAATATACAACCTGTTTTGGTCTTAGGTTTATAAATCTGTAGCAGGTCTTGGTCGGAGCTGCAAAGTGGTCTAGCAGGAGAGTATTTGGATATAACAGACGTACGGCTAGGACAGCAGGAGGGCACATATAGGATGGAGTGGATAAGCTGTAGTTGATGAAGTTTGAAGAGGTGGGGAAACTCTAGCCAGTCTAGTTGCTTAAGAGATATGCAGTGGTGAGACTTATAGATTTGGTTTGCAGAGAATCTGGCCACCTTATTATAGGTAGTTTCTAGTTTGGTGAGGAGTGTGGAGTTCAGATTTGTGAATGTGAATAACTGACAGCTGTATAATAGAGTAGGAAGAAGAAATGCATGAGAGAGTTATTTTGGACCTGTTCATAGGTAGGTACTAGGCTATTGGCCCTAGAGCCTATATAAGCCTAGCCAGAAGGTACCCTGGCTTTCGCCACCCAAGAAAATTATTTTCCTGTGCCACTGTCGAGTTGAGTCACATAAGTGATCCCCGGGGTGAGTTTCCTATCTCCCATCCAATCATCAAGATTTTTCTTGAAGAGTGCTAATGAGGAGCTTTGTTTGATATCGATAGGTAGTTTGTTCCAGAGTATGGGAAGTCTCTGGGACAGGAATCTATCCCTCCAGCATGTTCTGTTTATTGTGGTGACAAGGTTTAGGTCCCCAGAGCATATAGCTCGGAGGGATTGGGATTTCTTTAAGTGGAGCATTCCAACAGCTCTGGGTTTGACAAAGCATTGTGTGTTAGGCAGAAATAGCCTCTCAATAGACAATATACGACGAAGTAAAGTTTAAGTTTTTTGAGACAGCCTGCCTAGGGCATCTGTTTTGAGGCAATCCTCTTTGTGAGGTATTTCTGTGGCCTTTCCAGTTGTTGTAGATGTCTTGTAGGGTACATACCAAAAGGGGCATTGCACTCTATAATGGGTCTAATGAGTGACGAGTAGAGGGGAACAATGATCTCTTTTTTTCCTGGATGAGAAACCTTTTGTGATGAGGTGTGCCACATAGAAGGACTTCCTGACTACTGTGGCAATATGATTATCAAAGGAGAGACTACTGACCACCTGTGTCCTAAGGTCTCTTATCACACTTTCGGTGTTAAGTAGACTACCACCTATGTGGTAGTTCATGGGTACAGAGTTTTTAACAAAAGGGATGACAATGCAGTTTTTAGCATTGAGCTTGAGGCCATGGCTTTGACACCAGGCATCTGTCTTGGCGAGGCCCTTTTGTAGGATGTCCACATCTTTTGGAGTTTTGATTATGGCTCCTAGTTTGCAGTCATCTGCGAACTTCATTAGCCAAAGACCTTCTGTGTTAGCTTGTACTTCAGAGAAGTAGATACCAAACAGGAGAGGACCCAGGAATGAACCCTGTGGTACTCCACTTGTCACTGGTCTGACGTTAGATTTGGAGTCTGCTACTTTCACAGTCTGGGTTCTTATCAGTGAGCCAGTTGGCAACCCATCTTGTGACATAGGGATTTATACCTAGTTTAGCGAGTTATCTTTAATTCCAGAGTGGGGGGTGGTGTTGAAAGCCTTGGCGAGATCTAGATAGGCTGTGTGAACTACCTTACCCTTATCTACGGCTTTGGTGACCGCTTCAAAGAAGTCTATCAGGTTTAGGAGACATAATCTGCTTTTTACAAACCTGAACTGGGTGGGGTCCAGAGTTTGGAGATTATCAGTGTCATTGTTTATAAGTTCCATGATGATATGTTCCATAGCCTTGCAGACCAGGCTTGTCAGGCTAATGGGGCAGTAGTTTCCAGAGTCCATGGTGGCTCCCCCTTTGTGGAGTGAGATAACCGTCGCTGTGCGCCATTCGGTGGGCATATATAGCCTGTGGTGAGGCTATGATTGAACATGGTACTTAGGTGGGGTGCCAGTTCATTTTGTAGGTCATGTAGAACGTAGTCTGGGATGTTGTCAGGTCCCATGGATGCTGTGCTCTTGGCTTTGGAGAGTGTTTTTTTTTTTTACTTGTGCAGCTGTGATTACAGGAACTTTGCATTTTTCCCGTATAGAGATGGGCCCTTTAGTGGATGGGGGGGGGGGTAAAGTTAGCACTGAACCTATCTGCCAGGATGTTGGCAATATCAGTTGGTTCTGTATATTTAGTGCCATTGTGCTGTAACTCAGAGCAGATCTGAGTGTTGCCATTGAGATTCTTGACATAGCTATAGAATGCTTTGTGGTTGTCTTTAGAGTCAGTGGCAATTTTGTTTTCGTAACTAGCTTTGGAGGATTTTAGGAGGGATCTCAGCTTCTTACTGAGGCTGACCAGAGAGTTCCTCCAATCATGGGATTTTACTCTTTTTTGCAACAGTTTCTTTCTTCTGTTAGAGTTTATTTATGGCAGGGGACCACCAGATTGGCTTCATTTTTTTTTTGAAGGATAGCATCTTGGTTCTGTTAGGGATTGCACGATCCAAGCACTCGTGTAAGTGCTTATAAAGTGCATTTGTGTAGGATTCAGCAGTCCTCTATTGTCCATCAGTATGTACGTCGTGAAGTTTGCCACTTCTCTCTTAAGAAGCATGAAGTTGGCTTTGGAGAATTTTTTTACAGTGGTTTTCCTAATGAGGGTGGGGGAGGGATGTGGATGTCTAGGGGGATTAGCTTGTGGTCGGACCTGACCAATGAGGAATTGACCTCTGGGTATGGAGTACCAGTTGCCCGTGTTGGTAATAACCAGGTCTAGGATATTGCTGCCCCTGGTAGGCGTGTGGATAAGTTGATCCAAGGCATTGGAATTTATGAATTCCAGAAAAAGATGACCACAAGATTTGGTACACGAGTAGTTTTCCCAGTTAATGGTGGGGTAGTTGAACTCTCCCATTATTAGGGCGTTAGGTTGTACCCTATGTTGGTTAAGAATTTCTTGTTGCGGTAAAGGTGTCAGAGTTTCTGATGTGTCTTTTTAATACTGCTTGTGACGTGCATCAAATTTAAGCTGATCATCTATTATGACTCCTAGCAGTTTTGTACTAGGTTCTGCAGTGATTGTGTTACTGCTAGATTCAATAGTTAAAGTAGATTTGAGATTAGAGAGGTTCTTAGGGAGAAAGAGTAAGAGCTTAGTTTTCTTTGGGTTGAGAATTAGTTTGTTGTCACTGAGCCATGTCTCTATGGTATTAAATGATGCTTTTGTAGTACAGTGGAGGTCTGATGGATTGCCTGCGATGGTGATGACAGTAGATTCATCAGCATATTGTACAACTGATGACTGGGAGCAAGAGGTGTGTAATAGATTGGTGAAAATATTAAAGAGTAGAGGCCCAAGGATAGATCCTTGGGGGGCTCCCATTTCCACAGTGGGGTGAGGGATTGAGCAGAGAGCCATTTGACTGACTGTTGGCGGTTTGAGAGGTAGCTTGAGAACCAGGAAATAGTAGGAGAAGAGAAATTAAGGTTAGTTAGTTTGGCCAGGAGAAGAGGATGGGAGACCGTGTCAAAGGTTTTGGGGAGGTCCAGGAACAGGCAAGAGTCAAGTTTATTGTTTTCACGAGCAAGGGATATAGTATTTATGAAGGATGTTAGTGTAGTGATGGTACTGCGTTTGGGACAAAAGCCGTGTTTTGTGTGTGTGTGTGTGTGTGTGTGTGTGTGTGTGTGTGTGTGTGTGTGTGTGTGTAAGTAGGTTTTCCTGAAGTAAGTAGTGCATAACCTGATTGTGAATACATTTTTCTAAAATTTTAGAGAGGGGGGACATTATGGCAAATGGTCTAAAGTTAGATATGTCTGAGGGGTTTCGTCCTTTGTGTATGGGTAATGTATAGAAATGTTTCCATATGGAGGGGACATAGGATTCAGTAATAGAGCAGTTGACTAAGATACTGGGTAGGCTAGGAATTCTGTTGCAAACTGTAGGAAATAGGAGGGTAGATTATCACCTGAAGAGGAGCAGGGTTTTAAGTTTAGAGAGTAAAGATTTTATATAGTTTGTTGGTACAGCTTTGAGGGAGAAAGAATCTTGGGGGCTGGGAAGAGAAGAGGAGTTAGAGGGTTTGTTGGCACCGTTACTAGTGGGGAGACAGTTAATTAAGGAGGTTATAGATTCAATAAAATGATGGTTGAAGATGGTAGCTGTTTCATCTTGTGTGTTGTTTGGGCAAGGGTTAGGAGGGGAAGGGTTTCCAGGGTGTAGTATGTGACTGATAAAGTTCCAGAATTTCTTGGGGTCTGATTTAAGGGTATTGGGGGGGGGGGGGTTAGTGTAGAAGTTCTTTTTGTCATTGTGGATGAGTTTTTTGACTTAGTTTCCGAGTTCTTTATAGGTTTGTAGAAGACAGGGGGTCCTGGTTTTATTCCATAGTTTCCATATCCTATCTCTGTTTTTCATAACGGCAAGAGTAGCTTTACTAAGCAAAGGAGCTGTTTTAGATTTAATTCTGACTGTATGGAGAGGGGCGAGGGAGTTAAAGATGTTAAGAAAGGTAGTATTAAAAGAATGGACACCTTCATCAAGGGGAAAGAGTAGTAAGATGTGACCAGTTAATTCTTGAGAATTGGTCTATGAAGGAATCAGGGCAGAAGGTTGATAGTTTACGGGTGGTAATTACTTGGGGGGGGCTTTGTGGAGTGAGGAGTTATGTCTAATGACTGTTACAGGGCAGTGGTTACTTAGGGTATCCGAGAGGGTCTGGGGGTTATGGTAGTTTTGGGGATGGGAGACCAAAATCCAGTCAAGGAGGGAGCTAGGGAGGTGAGATTTATTGATATGAGTAGGGGTAGTGATTAATGATCAAACCCATGTAAGTTAATAAAAGAGGTTGAGTTGGGAGCTTGAAGTGAGAGCCAATCGATATTTATGTCGCCCAATATGATGGTTGTATTATGGATGGCATGAGAGAGGTGGGATAGAATGTTTTCTAGTATGGTGATGTTACCTCTGGGAGGGATATAGATTGCTACTATGGTAATGGTGGTGAAAATGTTGAGTTTAAAGTTGTCCAGTAGAAGTTCAGCAGTGGAGAAGGAAGGAGTAGCATTACCAGGACTCCAGAGAGAGTGAGGTGGTTGGAGAAGAGAATGGCTACTCCTCCACTCTTTTTCTTTGCCTATCGAGTCTAAGGATGTTTTAACCAGGAGGAATAAAATCACTGTCAAGGTTATGAGGTTTCAACCAAGTTTCAGTTAGGGTGACTACGTCTGGTAAGTAGTTAGCTAACCAGGCATGGAATTCATGAACCTTGTTGACAAAACTCCTGAGATTCATGGAGCAGAAAGATACCAGATTTATTGTGAGGGAGAGAAGGGTAGGATTTGAAGGGTATGAATTACTGATCTGGGTAGAGAAATAGGGGCCAGGTTTGGGATGAATGTCCCCTGACAGGAGTAGAGGTTTAAAGTGGAGTAATTGTTTGAGTAGAGGGGGGGCCTTATTTTTTTCTTTTGAAGAGTTAGGAATGGAGATAACTTTATTTTAGGAAGTGGAGTGATAAGGGGAAAGACGTATGGACAGATACAGAATTGTTGTTGGGGGTTTGTATTAGAGTTTATTGTGAAATTAGTGGGGTGGAAATGGGGGGGGCTAGTTGTGAATGGTACGAGGTGAGAGAGTAAATGATCTGAAATAGTGGTAGCAGTAGTAAGGTTTGTGTTTTAAATTACATGATTACAGGTGGAGGAGGTAGACTGAATAGGAGGGAGGAATAAGTATTAACCTGTGTGAGGGAAGTGAGAGTGGTTAGGAAAGGGGGGATGGGGAGGGAGTTAGGGAAAGGGGAGGATAATAGAGGAAGTGGAGGCATGTGGATTAAGGTGGAAGTGAATGGGTGTGGTTAGGGTAGATGGGTATAAAGGGAATGATATGGGTTGTGGGTGGGAGAGGAGCGAAGTGAGCCTGAGCGTAGCGAGGGCGAACGGAGCGGGGCTACACTCAGGTCTCAGATACACAAAAGACTTTGTTTTCACTTTTATGCTTTTGTAGTTTTTATTTTAACAGTAAATTCTTGCTAGGGATTCCGAGATAGCAAGATAACAGTTACAGCTGCACTTCTAGAATGTGCGAGCAATCAAACCAGTAGATAAAGCTAGGTTAGGGGGGTAGGGGTCAGGTATTCAGAGAGGAAGATCAAGTATCTGGGCTGGATAGGCAGGAAGTAATGGCGTTCCGATGTAGCATGCTCACAGGAGGTATCAGCTAACAGTAAGTTACACATTTCCTTTAGCAGACAGTTATACTAAACCGATATTAAATGTCAATGTCAATATAACAAAAGCATCAAGCAGGCACACGAAGCATTACGCACTGCCAGCTGCACTCCCATCCAGCTGCAACGAGATAAACCCAAATTCCTGCCAAAATATAACCTAGTATAATTAACTGCAAAGAAGTAGGCCATTATCTTGCATCCTCATGGAAAATATGGCATAGTGAAGTGGTGAGTAGAAGGGCCACCTTGCAATAAAAGGTTCTCTTGTTCTTTTCTTGCCAAGTGTGCCTGCCGTGTGGAGTTTGTCAGTCCTCCCTATGACCATATGGGTATAATCTGGGTGCTCCAATTTCCTCCTGCCTCCCAAAGACATGCAGTAAATTGACTGCTGATCTTCAAAGTGCCTGTATATATGTATGTATGCATGCATGCATGCATGTGTGTGTAAGCATGCGCATTCTGAGACAGACCAGTACACAATGCACAATGAGTTTTAGTTTCACAAGCATTATACCCACTGTCTGCCATGATAGGCAGCATCATCCCCATTACTCTGTAAAAAAGGGTAAAGTGGGTTATCCGAACAAAAAACAAATGGATGCAGCTAACTGTTTTATATTAGCTAGTAACGGTTCACCTAAAGATTTCCAATGCAAACCCTATTCGTCAGCTCCCTGGTATGTAGTTGTGGGTGGAGAAGAGTGACTTTCACAATTTAGAACCTTGGTAAAAGGAGAAGAAACTACACACAGTGTGAATGAATACCAAGAAGAGTGCATAAAAATCACAGCAATCTCGAAAAGCTATCCCTTTCAAATTATGTCCGCTACCTAAAAAGCTGAGAATTCAGTGCTGAATGCTTCAGAAACCGTTCTGCAAAGTATTTTAAAGAGTGTAATTGGAATACATGAAGCAGAATACAATTAAGCACATCCTGGTATGCATTAGATAGTAACTACTGTTCGACAATCTGTCTTTGGCAACAAAAGGTGGCAAAATCAGGAAAAGGCCTCTGTGAATAGTGGATAGTATTTAGTCCACAGAGGTCTGGGACAAAGCTAACGAGTGTCAACTAAAATTGCTAGAAAAAAACATTTTACCATCTAAACAAAGATGTGACCCTTCTTTAAGTCAGGTCTGAAAAACAAGATTTGGCAGTGTGAAAGATATCAAGTATTCCATTGACACAACTAAAATAAATTTGGGGGAAAGAATAGCCAAATGGCAAAGAAAATGAAATCTTTGAACACAGTCAGACCAGAAGCGACAGTGATTAAACATGAAGATGTTAAAACTGTAAGTTACTTCCTTCAGTCAGCAAGCAAACTGCATTATTTTACTTTTATCTTTCACTGTATGATTGGGGGGGGGGGGGCACTAATTTATTATTCAGCTTTAGGGAATACCACCAGACACTCATCTTCTGATTGATGGCTCTCAAACAAAACTTCAGGGGTTTTATAACTACTCAGCTTTCAACAGGCTTCTCTCCAGAGAATGCACACTCTATATTCCTAGACGTTAACTTCTTCTGTTGCCTAATGTTAAGTTCAAGTCTCTGTGCTTCAGATTACCACAGTACAAAAAGAAAGACAGGAAAATGCACCTGGGGACTTCAGCCAGCCGTTGATTCCTTTGGGGCCAAGGCATCAGGTGGTGGCTTGCGCATGTCAATCTGGATTAGAACTGGGATAAAGCTGTTTGCTGGGTGCTGAAATCATTTTGCAATGTGGGGAAGAAACAGTGTGCCATGAGCCTGCTGTAGCTCCCAGAAGAAGAGAAGATAAAGGAAACCGGTTTAGAAAGAATAAGCCCTGCTATTAAATTTGTGCCGAGCAGATGTAATGTTAATTAGAAGCAATACAGCCACGGGGAGAAAAGATTAACAATATCCCCCAGACAGTTTACATTTGCAGAGAAGACTTCAATTTCATAAGGGCATTTTTTAAACAATCCTAACTACTGCCAGCCTTGTATCCTCTTCAGCAAAAACTTAGCAAACAGTTTTTAAACTGTATAAAACCTAATACATAAAACACCCACTTATGAGTGGACAGAAAGGGCTGCCTAGCAATATGATAAGGAAATAGAAAGTGGGGATTTTTGTCTGTTAAAATATCAGCCGCATACACAAATTAGTAATATCACATTTAGGTTGTCGCCTCACAGCAAGACGCTCTCCAGTTCGATTCTCAGCTAGAGCGTCTTCTCCGTGGAGACATGTGTGAATGGGCATACCTTCGTAGAAGATTGTGCGTCAGGCATGGCAAGCCGGTACGTAAAAATCAACTGCCAATCATTAGCGGACCGGAGTTCCGCTGTGGCGACCCCTAACCGGGAAAAGCCGAAAGACACAAACAAACATTTAGACGAAAACAGAAGTCCTACTTACCCTATCATATGATTTCTGACAGATAAACACAATGGACATACAGATCTGTGCCCTGAAGATGCCAACCAGCTCACTCATTCTCAAACAACTGGTGGCAGCATCTTGACATTAATAGCACTTTTAGAAAAAAATCTACCTTACTGACTTGGTGTGCACATGAGTGTGCCTGTGTGTATGTATGCACACACACACATACATTATATATATATATATATATATATATATATATATATATATATATATATATATATAAATACAGGTATATAATTATATAAATATATAAATTACATAAATATAGATATATAATTATATAGATATATACAGATACATATAAAATACATAGCAGTATCAGGGCACAATAGACAGAATGCTTGCCCTTTATGCAGAAGGCTGTGGGTTCTATTCCCACACCAGAGAGACAGATTACTAATGCTGCAGTGAGGCATAAGGGGGCTGTTGAATCCTGAGTGTCTTTATTAAATAGAAGTCCAGTCTGCAAGAGTTGGTGGTAGTAGCTCAGGTGGACATAAAAAAATACAAAAGCACCAATCAAAAAGAGAAGGGGAAGTTCCATAATGCCCTTACCAAATTTCCCGTAATAGTATAAACAACAAATCAAGTCTCTCCTGAAAAAAAGTTCAGTAGTCTAGTGGAGCTAACTCAAAGGACAACAAAATTAAATAAAATTAATTTTATATATATATATATATATAGATATATAGATATAGATATATATAGATATATATATATATATATATATATATATATATATATATATATATCCATCCATCTACACACACACATTTTCTGTGTAGGTATATATAAAAAATACAGATAGACTTTATATACATGTGTGTGCTGTGATATATAGATATATATATATATATATATATATACACACACACACACATATCGATATATATATATATATATATATATATATATATATATATACACACACACACACACACACACGTGTGTGTGTATTTTTTTTTTCAGAAAGCAAACAATGGCAATATTTAAATAAGATAGGTTTTACAAAACCTAAGCGCTTTCACAGTGTAACCCACTGCATCTTCAGACGTATAACATTAATCTCAAGAACTGCCATTTAAATACATTTACTCAATTAGTACCCAATCAAGAAAATCACCCTTATGCCTTCCTCCTATTTTCCTCTGCCCTATCTGAAAAATAAGGTCTCCCTGTTGTCGATCTACAATCCTTAATTAGAAGTTATGTACCTACCATAACGTTCCATGTTAGTTGTCTTCTCTCGCCTTCTTTCTTGCTGGATGGGTTCGGAGCCGATCCTCGGCTCTGACTCGGCACTTGCTAAGCTCGAGAGTCACTTTTACCAGCTCGAGGCAGCCCCATATCCCATGATGCAAGGCGGTAATTACCCAGATCTCGTTTGGTATCTAGAGGAAAAACTGCCCAACAAAAAACTTTCCACTAAGGAAAGAGGAACAACTAGCCTAAAGGGCTGTAAAAGGGAAACCAGGTAATCAAGGCCAAGAACTAACTGGTGCCCAAGGAAGAAAAACTTCCAGAGAAAGGGTGATCAAGGTCTGGCCAGGCAAGGGGGATAGGAGGGAGGGACGCAAGAAAGAAGGCGAGAGAAGACAACTAACATGGAACGTTATGGTAGGTACATAACTTCTAAATGTTAAGTTGTCAATCTCGCCTTCATTCTTGCTGGATGGGACCGCGTCCCTAGCACCTCTATCCTGGGTGACTCAATGGAACAGACTCTTGAGAACAGTGGAACCAAAGCTTGCCCTGTCCCTGGAGGCCAAATCCAATTTGTAATGAGAAACAAAGGTATGAGGAGTGGCCCAAGTGGCTGCTGCACAAATAGTATCTAAAGGTAGCCTAGCCTGAAAGGCTGTAGAAGTGGCTAGGCCTCTTGTGGAATGTGCCTTCGGTTTTGAGCTCAGTTGTTTGCCTCTAAGTTGATAAATGTCAGAAATGGTGGAAGATAGCCATCTGGATAAGGTCACTTCAGAAACAGGGAGACCTTTTTCATTTTCAGCGTAAGAAAGGAAGAGTTGATCAGATTTCCTAAATTGTTTCGTTCTGTCCAAGTAATATCTGAGTTGGCGGTGAACATTTAGATAATGCAATTTTCGTTCCGCCCTGTTAGAATAATTTGGAAAAAATACAGGGAGATCAATGGATTGGTTTAAATTTGTCTTAAAAGCAACCTTGGGCAAAAAGGATGGATTGGTTCTCAAGGATACCCTGTCCTTGTGGAAGACCAAATAAGGGGGACGAACAGAGAGGGCATGAAGTTCTGACACTCTTCTAGCGGAGGTAATAGCAACCAGAAAGAGTGTCTTCCAAGAAAGAAACTTTAATTAACATGAAGCAGCCGGTTCGAAAGGGGGAAGAATTAAGGATGCCAGCACTAAATGTAGGTCCCACTGTGGTGGAGGATCCCTAACAGGGGGCTTTAGAAGGAAAATTCCTTTAAGAAAGGCTTTACAAAGCTTGTGGGACATAATGTTGTGGTCAGTAAACCCGACATGAAAGTTCGAGATTGCTGCCAACTGAACTTTGACTGTGGAAGACGAAGAACCAGAGTGAAAAATTTCCGCTAGAAAATCCAAGACAGACTGAACGGGGGCAGTAAAGGGATCTATGTTCTTAGCTTTCGCCCAAAGGGAGAAGCGTTTCCACTTGCTAGAGTAAATCCTCCTGGTAGAGGACTTAAGAGAAGCTACTATGATGTCTCTAACGGGGTTAGAGATCATAGGAAGCCCGGCTAAGGAAGGAAGTGGAGCAACCAAGCTGTGAGGTTGAGGGAAGAAACGGACCGGTGCAGTTGACCCGACTGGTGGGTCAGAAGATCTGGCGCTGGGTGCAGATGCCACGGCTGCACCAAGAGATGGCGATGAAGGAACGGAAACCAAATTTGTCGAGGCCAGTAAGGGGCAATGAGAATCATTTTGGCTCTCAAAACGGCCGCTTTCTGGAGTACCTGTGGTATCAATGGGAAGGGAGGAAAGGCATAAAGGAGTCCCTGGGGCCAATCTTGGGTAAGAGCATCTCTGGGGGGATGGCCCGGAAGTGGGAAGAGAGAGAAGTCTGGGCATTTGCTGTTTTGAGGAGTAGCAAAAAGATCGCAGCATGGGCGGCCCCACTTCTGAAAAATCTCCTCCACTATAGATTGCTTGAGAGACCACTCGTGAGGCATGAGTATAGCTCTGCTTAATCTGTCCGCTACTATGTTAGTTTTCCCAGGGATATGCGTTGCTACCAGAAACTGATGAGAGGAGATCGCCCATTGCCAAAGTCTGAGAGCCTCTCGACACAAGGGATAGGACTTGGTTCCGCCCTGCTTGTTGATGTACCACACTACGGACATGTTGTCCGTATGAACTGCAATAGTTCCTAAGGGAAGAAAGTTGTTGAGGGCTTGCAACGTTAAAAGCACTGCTCTCATCTCTAGGACATTTATGTGCAGGTGGTATTCGAACGGTTGCCATGAACCATCCTGCCCTGATAATGCCCCCCCACCCGATCAGGGAGGCATCCGAAGTGACCGTGGCTACCGGGGCCGGGGGAACAAAAGGTCTGCCCTGATGGACTAGAGGAGAGGAAATCCACCAGGATAGATGGTTCTTGCAGGCCTGTGTCACTAGGATCTTGTGACGCATGGGAAGCTGCTGGAAGGACCATTGTGTGAACAACATCCACTGTAGGAGATGCATGTAAAAACGGGCCAGAGGAAGAAGTATGATGGCAGCCACCATGAAGCCCAACACTTTCAGGACCAACCTGGCTTGTACCTTGTTGCTGGCAAGGATGATCCGTACGTGGTTTTGGATATCTAGGATTCTCTGATCTGTTAGGTTTGCTGACATCTGAGTAGTGTCTAGATTTGCGCCTATAAAGATAATAGATTGGCAGGGTGATAAGGAGGACTTTTCGAAGTTTACCGAAATTCCCAACTGACTGCAGAGACGTAGGGTGTAGTCTCTGGCTTTGATGAGTTGATGCCTAGTGGTGGCTGAGAGGAGCCAGTCGTCGAGATACGGAAACACCTGGAATCCTTGACGTCTCAGGTGAGCCGTGACCACTGCCATGCATTTGGTGAACACTCTGGGGGCTGTAGTGAGACCAAAGGGCAGGGCTCTGAATTGAAAATGACTGGTCCCCAGCCGAAAGCAGAGAAACCTTCGGGAGCGTCTGTGGATTTTTATGTGATAGTACACATCCTGAAGGTCTATGGAGCACATCCAGTTGTCTTTTCCCAGAAAGGGCAAAATCAATTGAAGTGTGACCATCCGAAATCTCATCTTTTTGACAGACTTGTTGAGCCTGCTGAGGTCTAATATTGGTCTCCAGTCTCCCGTCTTTTTGGGGACCAAAAAGAACCTTGAGTAGATTCCGGACTCTAAATGGTCTGTTGGAACTGGCTGGATGGCCCTTTTTTTTTAGAAGCTTTGAAACCTCTAGTTTTGCAATTTCCCTTAGACCGGGTGGAACGTCTGGAAGGGAACTTTTCTGAGGGAAGGGGCTTTCCGCGAAGGGAATCTTGTAACCCTCGGGTATGATCGACTGTACCCATCTGTCTTGAGAGAGGGAAAACCAGGCTTCTGGGTACAGCGACAATCTTCCCCCGACTGCCTCCAAGGGTGGACAGTCGGGCAACACCTCAGGGATGCTGGAAGGGCTTGTCAGAGGGAGGCTCTCTACTACCCTGGTTTTGCGGACCCCTTCTGCCCCTAGGGTGGCGTCTATTGTTATTACCCCCTCTGCCTCTGGGGGTAAACTGACCACGTGCATCCGGCGTGACTCCCTGAGATTTTCGGAACCACATCTTCCCCTCCTTCTGACCTTTGGGATAAGGTCTAGAAGGGGTGGAGAAACAGACTCCTACGGCAGAAAGAGTCTTGCCATCTTGCTCACACCTGGTCAACGTGTCCTTCACCTGCGGGCCAAACAAGGTTGACCCATCAAAGGGAGAGTTTGAGAAGGAAGCCTTAAAGGGGTCTGCAAAATTACAGAGCCGCATTCAGGACTGATGTCTGAGAGCCACTCCTGTACCTGCAGCTCTACTCGCCCCATCGGCCGCATAAGAAATGAGCCGCATGGAGGAGTTGGTTATGGAGTTTAGGATTCCCAGCTGAGAAGCAATCTTTTCCTGAGCTCCAGCTGCTGAAGGATCCTGTACTATTTCACCTAATTCTTTAAGGATATCCCTTTGAAGTCTGGTGAAGTGATATAAATAATTCAGCGAACGCATAGCAAAGGTCGCTGAGGAAAACATCCGCTTACCATACCTGTCCATAGTCCTGGACTCTTTGTTAGGAGGATTGACTAGTATGGAAGGATCTGCAAGTTCCTTCTTAGTGGCAGCCGCCACCACCATGGCATCAACCGGGACACCTTTAGTAAGAAACTGCTTTTCTGCGGGGGCCGTAATAAATTTAGACGGTCTCCTAGGGACTGGTTCCACCGAATCAGGAGTTGCCCACGCCTTTCGAGCTATGACCTCCATGAGAGGGTCGAAAGGCGGAGACACCTAGGAGGTGGAGGGTCATGATCCAAAATCCTCCAGGTATACCGATTCATCCTTGGAGGGGTTAATGGAGGGCCAGTTCCCCCTCTGTTTCAGGAGCTCAAGGATGTCTGAAAAGGAGACATCCTCAGAGGGGGATCTTGGGGACCCCTCAGACTCATCTAAATCGGTATCTGAGGTTGTAGACTCAGGGGAGTCCAAGTGCTTCCTCTTGCAAGTCCTCTTACACGGGGGTTCACCTGAAGGATCAGGGGAAACCTCGGAAGAGGAAGTTCTTCCCAATGGGGAGACCTGGGGCTATGGATCTCTGGGTCCGGGAGCAAGAGAACAGGAAGAGGCATCTACAGGCACCATAGAGGGAGGAGCTAAAGGAACAGACTGCTGGCTAAGCTCTGGGGCTAGCACACTAATCATCACTTCAAAGGCTCCCCTTACCAGGGAGGGCCGAGAGATCCCGCTCCGAAGAAACAGGGATCCCCTGTCCCACCGAAAGGGAAGGCTCCGAAGCAGATGTCGGGGCCGAGCTCACCAAGGCCGAAGCCCCGAGAGGGAGAACGGGGTCGGACAAGGGTCTGATGCCACTCGCCCCCTCGGAACCAACCAGGGAAGCCCGATGCCCGGATCCCTCCAAGGAAGGTCTCAAGGAGGAGATAGGAGTCGAGGACGACTGAGCCGAAAGGTGTGGTATCGACTCCGACACAGCAACAGTCACGGTACCAATAATCTCCGGCTCCGAGCTCTGTAGGAGAGTCGAAGGAGGAATTTCAGGGGGATGTATAATAGCTGACGTCTGATGAGATGGGCTATGGAGCATTTGGGCTAGTGCCTGTGATTTTAATAGCCTACTTACCACTCTCTCTAAATCGTGGTCTGAAAGCCTGGAAGACCTCGATGATCGGCTCCGATGGCTCCGCTCCGAGAGCAAGGGGGATGCTGGAGCCGAGTGAATAGATTCCAAAGAAGGAGATCTAGACCTCTTTTTGGACGGAGCCATCGGAGCCGAGGAACGTTCAGCTCCAGGCGGAGCCGACAACTTGTCAGCTCCGAGAGGAGACAAGGATATCTCGGCTCCAGCCGGAGCAGAGACATGCTTCCACGCTGGGGTGTCTGCTCCAGACAGAGTCGACACCGGTGCCAAAGCCAAGGTATCGGTGCCGATGATGATTGGCGCCAACAGAGGGGCTTCCAACAAGGAGGGATCGGCTCCGGACAGAGCCGATGTCGACTCCAGCGGAGTCGGAACCAAGACCACAGACTTGGACACCAAAGCCTGGGTCTTGGGAGGTTTAGAGGACTTCCCGGAGCCGACTTTAGCCGGGGAGCTCTCTGGTTTAAGTAGACCCCTAAGGATCAACTTATTCCTACGTTCCTGCAGGACTCTCTGGCTGAAAGAATGACATATAGCACAGCAGTCCTGCAGCTGTAGGGGTCCCAGGCAATAAATACAAGAAGTGTGACCGTCTGTCAGAGACATCTTCTGACAGCACGAGTCACACTTCTTGAAACCTGAGACCCTAGTATCTTTAGACATATCTAGGTGTTTAAACACTCACACACACACTAAACAGTCCAACCAAGACACTAACACTAAAAATTATTAATAACTAACAAATTTAGTTATTAATTAGAGAGACAACACACACACACCTGAGGGAATCCTGACAGGAACTGTGAGGGTGGGAAAGGCCTAAGGCCCGAAGAACTAAACTAAAGGAACTAGGTGAAAAAGGGGTATGGAGCTAAGT
>NC_056746.1:315263867-315291367 GCF_019279795.1 Protopterus annectens
AACTGCTCCCAAGGAAAGTCTGGAGTGTCTGTGGATTTAAGAACATCTATATTTTCCAAAGAAGATTTATTTTCTGACAAATCCAGCACTAGGATTTGAAAAGATAAAGGTTGTTGATGCTGGGACCAAAGAGATTTCAGATACTATTGTATCTTTCTCATGTTAAGTCTTTTATTATGAGAATCATAGATGCCATGAGACCCAAAATCCTGAGGCATTTCCTCACACTGACCGAAGTGTGAGTGGAAAACCTTACAAATAGATCTAGATATCTATTTTTTTTCCTGCGATTGGAATGAAAAGCTCTTTGAATTGAGGTGTCTAGGTGACGTGCTAACTAGTGCACAAGGGTCATGGATTTACTTACTTCCTGACATCTGATTACCGAGAAAGTCCAACTGGGTAGGAGCCCATTTTCAGCAGAGGTCCAGGAAGAAAAGTTCCAAAGTATTACAAAATATTTTAAGAACAATAATTTTACAATCTTCAAAAAGAATACAAAAAACATTTACAGTTTAAATAATTATACCAAATTAGACATGTTTTGAAAACATTGGTTAAGAATAGATACATGTTAATATTTATAGAAATTTTAGCCAGTTTAGAAATTAAAGGTAAGTTTGTATAATACAAACAGGAATCTCAATATGAAGTTAAAGGAAAAGCAGGTCTACGGTATATTTAGGAGAAAGCCAGGGAAGACAAACTGACAGAAGTAAAGAAGTGAGTGAAGAAGAGAGAGTAAGGAGGTGTAAGGTATGAACAGGTACTTGTTCCCATTTAGGGATATATCTTACCCTAGTGTTGAGCAAGAACAGAGCCACATTTTAGCTAGGAAGTCTTTCAGAGTGGTTTTGAAAGACAGGTGGGAATGGTACAGACCTATAGATACAGGTAAGGAGTTCTACACTGCTAGAGTACAGACAATGCCCAGCAGATTTGTGGACAGACAGGAGTTTTTGGTCAGTGGATTGTAATAACCGACTGGGAACATAGTTGTGTTGAATGGTATTTAGTGCCAGACAAGCATATGAATGCTGGACAATTTTATAGGTGGTAAGAAGCTGTGTACATGTTAGTTGGTGGGGTAGTTCTAACCAATTTAGGCTTTTTAGTGCTATACACTCTGGTGGGTTCTGAAAGGGGTATTTGCTGCAAATTTAGCAACTTTGTTACAGCATTGTTCAAGTTTTAATTTTTGTGATGCCTGGAAGTTAGTAAGGATGAAGTGCGGGGAGGAGGTAAATAGTGGCAAGTGTAGTTTTAGTTGCACTATGAGAAAGTTTTTGGCTCTGTTAAGCCAGTTATTGATGAGTTTTTCTTAAGAAATTTTGTATATACAGATCGAATTTAAGATCATCATCTACTATCAACCCTAACAGTCTGTGATGAGAAGTTACTTCAATGGCTGTATTATCAAGAGAGGAAAACTTAAAATTTTGTTTTTTCGTAAGACAATAATTTGGGGAAAAAAGTTTTTTTTTTGGGGGGGGGGTTCAGAATGAGTTGCGAGTTACAAAGCCATGTTTCAGTAGCTGTTAAAGCTTCTCGAGTAATTTTTGGAGGTGTGCCACGTTATCATATGTGCAAATCAGTGTGGAGTCATCGACGTACTGTATTAGGGATGCCTGTCGTATGGGTGTGTGAAGAGTGTTGGTGAGAATATTAAAGGGGAGGACCAAGGACAGAAACCTGTAGTACACCAGTGGTGACTGGGAGGTATGGAGAGAGGGTGGATTGCCATTCTACTAACAGCTACTGGACAGATAGCTTTTGAACCATAGAGAAGTGGGGGCGAGAGAGACCTAGTGAGGACATTTTAATTAGAAGTTTGCTGTGATACACTGTGTCAAAGGCTTTAGAAAAGGCTTTAGAAAAGTCTAGAAATAAGAAGACTAGCTTGCCATTTTCTCTAGCTTTACATTAATAGTATCTATACAGATTATAAATGCAGTGTTTGTACTATGTGAAAGACCAAAGCCATGTTGTGGGGGACGATAGCAGTTCTTCCTGAAGGAGATAAAAAAATGTATTCAAAAACTATTGCCAAGTTAAGTATTTTGGAGAGGGGGTAAGATTGAGGAGGGTGGCCTAATGGTTAAGGTGTTTGCCTTACAAACACAAGGTGCAGGGTTTGAGTCTCACAAGGGATAATTGCTATAGGTCTAAAGTTAGTAATGTGTACCGAATTTCCTCCTTTGTGCAGAGGTATAACATGGGATTTTTTCCAAAGAGAGGGAATATGGGATTCCTGAATTCATTATCTATATAAGGATTCAGACGGGATAAGCAATGCTATTGGCTGCCATTGCAAAATGACAAAATTCTCAGTGAAAAGTTTTGGGAGTTGGGTCTTGTAGCAGACCTCCTGTAGTATTGGGATCAGATGTAGTGACCACAGGCTCTGTACTGTGAAAGAAGATGGTGACTAAGTGGAGGAGGAGGAGACAATAGTGATGTGCAGCCTAATGCAAAATTAGCCAGCAATGACCACACTTCGAGTAGACGGAGGAAGGGTATGCACAAGTCGAAAAAGACGGTACTGTGGGATTTTAGAAGAGTGAACTACAATTACACTGGGCTGGAGAAGTTGGTCATGAATGCAAAAGCAGAGGGAACAAGCAAGCTATAGGACTGGTTCAGCAATGGAGTATTCAGAACTATGAAAAAATGTAAGGAACAGGCAAAAAAAAGCCAACTTGACTACATAGGAATACATTTCTTTCAAACAACCTACCTTGCAGTCCAGTCTCAGTGTCTCAGATTTCACAATAAAAAGCCTTTTTATGAACACACAGCAATAATAAGAGAGTTTGATACCCCTCATTTCCATATTTCTATTCAATGTATCCACATTTTTTTTTTTTTGCTTTTATGTCTCAGAAAAAAATGTCTTTCTAGGAAAGATGTTCCAAGCTTCATTACATTTAGTTCAAGACTTCCTGTAATGCCTACAGCTACACTCAGTGGACTGTAAGGTTACATTTCAGCTGTACAAACAGCTTCACTTGGGAGTTCATCTTTGTTACAGTACCTTGCAATCTGGCTGCTTTTTGTTTCATATCCATTACTTATGTAAGTTGTCTCAACTTTACTCTTCCTTTTGTCAGTTTATTTGACTTGCTTTTTGTTTTGGTTACAAACATTCATTTCAATGGCTAATAACTACATCCACTTGTAATTTCAGTTGCACTGCAAGCACCCTAGGATTCTGATAAGGTCAGGTCTATTGCTCTTAAAACCCTGCGGCTTACGTCATCATTTGCTGTAACACAGATTATTCTGATTACTAGAAAATCATCTGGATCACTGAATTCGCAGTCTTTGGCTTAGTTCCTCAGCTCACTAACAAAAGCATCTATAGTCTCTCTGCAGAGACAGAATTCTTCTCCCAGCTGCTACTGTACTAGATTTCTTTTTTTCAAGAATAAGGCTTGCATTTAAGGCTGCTTCCCAAAATAAATGCAGAAGTACAGCACAATTAACATCAGCAGCCTTTACAGCTAATCCACATACAGAGAAGAAGTTCAAACTTGGATTCAATGCTTCCAAGATTTTCTCCAAATCTCCAGTTCAATGAAAAAAAACTCTGGATGCTACAGCTGAGCTACATTTCCATTTGGAATTGCACTTCTTTAGTATTAAAACACTGAAACACATGCTAACAAATATTGTTCACTTCTGCAGAAAAAGGTAATCTTTTACAGCAGAAATGCCCCCCCCCCCAATCTGGTACCATGGCATGTCATGTTTTTACGCTTAATAAATAATGCACACACAGTAGCTGTGTTCTAACCTCCAAAAGGTCTGTACACCAGACTAGTCTAAAAGCAAGGGAGTACCACATTAAGTGATAATAGCTGTTAACTCATTTGCATTAAAGGTAAGTTAAGTACCAATGTGCAATAGAGAGTTTCAACGAAAAATCAATTTCCATTTTAATTTCGGGACTGTTCAGTAGCACATATAATCAAGGAATGAGAGGGGTGGCCTTAGAGAGACAACATTCACACAAAGCCAGTTTTGTGGTACAGAGGAATTAAGTCCTGATTATGTCACACAGAACCCAAATTTAAAATAGAAGCTCAGGTTCCTGTTGGAGCTGGTAAGGGAGAATGGCAGGGAACAGCCACTGCTGTCTCACCCAGCCTGGAAGGGGGAAGAGAGGCAGTTCAACTAGGTGTTACCTCTGTTGGGAACCAGAAGTACTAATGTCTACCCCATGCAGTTCAAGTCTATGAAGCCCTTACTGCCATGCATAGGTCTAACAGAGAACAGAGGTGAATTCAGTATGCAGGCACATTTCCCCATGGAGAGCAGCTATCACAAAGCTATGAAGAGCCATCATAGGTACAGAGTGCTCCTCTGGAGGAGGGGGATAAGCCTCCCCTATGGGACCATCAAGCTAGCCCACTCCCTATCACCTGGCTCTCACCACAAGCAGACAGACTTTTGGGAGATTCTTGGACAGGAACAAATAGGCTCTAGGTCTCGCACCTTTCCCAGTAGCCCCTGCCTCATACAAATAGAAGAAATAGGATGACTGGGTAGATTTAGAGGAGGCATTGGGCTTAGACTTGCATGGGTGGGAAGGCAGAGAGTATTTTAAATTCTTGCTACAAACTTAATGGAAATACGGCAGTGCTATGCTGCAATTTTGTAAAACACAGCTTACACTTTTGATGGTGGAATTGTATACGTACAGAAATGAGGTTCCAGTGCAGTAACTCTCTCTATACTTCATAGGTTAGTAATAGGCTATCGGCCCTAGGGCCTATACAAGCCTAGCCATAACAATTCCCTGGCTATTTCTTCCAACACTATTTACTTCCCTGGACCCCTGTCTAGCAGGGCGACTGACGTGATCCCTGGGGTGAATTTCCTTTCTCCCATCCAATCATCAAGGTTCCTTTTGAAGAGGGCCAAAGAGGTGCTCTGCTTGACCCTGCTTAGGTACAACTCCTGCCTTTCATTCAGACCATCCACTGAGGGTGGCTGTGTGACTTGTGAGAGAATATCCATATCCGTTTTCAGCTATCTCTCACCTCATAAATAATTACATAATTTAACAACCTAGAACTAGCTTGAGTCCAAGGTGCAGAGGAATGGAGCTTTTACTGTGACCAAGGAGGCCAGGGTTCAATTAGCAGCCTCAAACTGAAGGAGACAGAGGAGTAAGGAGGTATGACCCACTCTCCCTGGGCATGGGGAGGGCAGCATGCGCTTAGGCAGTATGCAGGGAATTAAAAGTTTTCAAGTGGAGACCAAGAAAAACACTTCATATGTTAGAGGAGTGGGGGCAGGGCTGCTTGTATGCAACATTCCTTGTGTAATTGAGGAAAGACCAATGCAGACCCAGACTGCACCACTTCCTTCGGCTCCATTTGCCAGGTGTTCATGAGGGAATGTAGAGCTAAGTGGGGGGGTGACCTCAAACTACCCTTTATGTCTGTCTAAGTGACGGACTCTTGCAATCAGCCCTCACCCCAGTGATGGGGAACAAATAGCTGGGAGAGTATTGATGGTAGAAAGACAGTGGGGGCAAAGAGTACATTAAAAATAAATAATGGCAAAAAACTCCACCCAAGAAAGCAGACACTGACAGCCCTGTGAATGTTCAATGTTCCAGATAAACTGATATTAGTGCAAACTCACAGTAACACCAGGGTTCAGCTTTCTGTTCATACTAGTGATGCACTACACTAGCAATCGGGTCAGAGGAACAGATAAATAAAAATGCAGTATGCAGACAATATGGCATTACATGCAGACTCGGAACAAGAGCTTTGGCAAATAAGGGAACGTAATGGGATGTAAAAGTGAAGACACATGGGATGAAAGAGTACATGCAAGATAGTTGTCATGTAAGCAAATGGAATCAGAAGAAGCTGACAATTAGGGATATGCATAACAGTTAGTTCTTATCTCTTAGGACAGGGAAAACAATGTTACTACTGCTGTTGTGGCGCTGCCCCTTAAAAGTGAGCTGAAAAACAGAAGCCTGTAAGATAGCAGAGAGGGAAGGCAGCAGGATAACATGAGCAGCCAGCCTGATCAACAACGACTGCACACTTTTATCTGCATCTGCAGAAATTTATAAATGCTGCCACAGGGATTTCAAATACAGAAGTGAAAACTGTTGTGTTGTGCCCCACAAATGAAGGCCCACCCTACCTGCGGCCCATATGATGACAAAGATCATCTTGCCTGGTACAGGAAAAGAAAAGCAGTTGCTGAGACAGCATCTTGGGGGTGGGGGTAAGGAGGTGTTCACCGACATTTCTGTCAGGAGAAAAGAATAATGAGAGAGAGGGATTGCAGGAACACGACTGAAGTTAGGGTTCTGACAAAGGAAGTCCAGTAATTGCTAAACATTTATGAATTTCTCTCCTTACACTTCAGACATTGTGTAGTACTTTCTACACTTCATCTAGGCATTCTGAGCATACCATACCAACCTGATTAACAAAATCAAATACAAATATTTAAACAAGCTGACAGTTGTCTTTATTTAATAAACTCCATCTGTACACACCTAAACTATACCTCTCAACCTCTTAGAGCAAAAAATCTGGGCAACTCCATAAATAAAGGGGGGGGGGTAAATGCCTAAAAAGAGGGCTACTTTCTAAATATTGCTCTTTCAAACTTAAAAAATGACAGAACAACACATTTTGCATTAGCATAAATTTTCTGAAGGGTATGAAGCTTGAAGCTCAAATCTCCGTCATTATTTTCTGACTTCGTCCCTCAATATTTACCAACAATGTGCCAGAAGACTACAATTTTATGAGAAACAGACCCAAAATATGAGGCAAAAATATGGACACATTCTGCAAAGATCTGTACACTTGAGAGGTACGAGTCAAACTGATGCAAGTCGGCAGTGCCAACAAAACACATTCACACGAAAGAAGAAATATAGCTACTGCATTTTGGAGTGCTAATGTGCTACACATCACAAATCCTCATCAGATTAAAAAAATTACATTTGGGAAAATTCTCTCTCAGCACGTGTACTTCTATTTACACTTCAATTAACTTTAGGTCTGTCTACACCACTCTTAAGATTTCACAGGATTTTAAGAAATACAATGCAAATGAAGCACAAAACCACTTACACCCTGGCAATATCCACCTTTATGTTGCAACTCCATTCTCAAGAAGGGCAAAACAAAGTCAATCCAGGAGCAAATTTAGGAGGGGGTTCATTCAATTGTCCAGGTTTAAATCTGAAGGATGTTATGGTGCTGCTCTGTTTATTTTTGTGGGGAATTCCGAGATTCAGGACTTCTGGAGTAGAATATCAGTTATATTGTACAATGACAGATAGTCTTTGTTACCTAATGTGACAGTACTACACTTTTCAGAGTTTAATTTTCTCTTTTTCCGTACACTACTTGTTTATAAAGGTTAGTTTCTATTGAAATTAATGGATATCAAGGGGAGATTTATCAATAATGCTCAGGTTGCAGTCATCCGAAAATTCTGTTAACCAAACTTCCTGATTCCTAGTCTGAAAAATCACAGAAGTAGACGCCCAAAAGGAAGTTTCTCAATAAGTTGAGGGACTCCAAGCAAGTGTTTAACAACTATGTGGACTCCATCTTTCAGCCAGCTTGCTATACACATCACCATATATCTATATATATATATATATATATATATATATATATATATATATATACACACACACACACACACACACACACACACACACACACACACACACACACACACACACACACACACACACACATAATTTAAGGCACCTAGCTCATTAACAATGTCAGCATGGGGTATAGTATCAAACGCTTTGGCCACATCCAAATAAGTTGTGTAAACAGAATTATCACTGACTGCAGCCTGCATAAACTTGTACAAGTTGTTCACCAAACTCTAAATTCAGTAGGGAGGAACTCCCTTTGACAAATGCAAACTGATGTTGGTCTAGCCTGATAATTTTTGATTTCGGACTTTATGAGGTCACATATGA
This sequence comes from Protopterus annectens, assembly GCF_019279795.1. Taxonomy (NCBI): domain Eukaryota; kingdom Metazoa; phylum Chordata; order Ceratodontiformes; family Protopteridae; genus Protopterus; species Protopterus annectens. The sequence continues at coordinate 315,271,864 of NC_056746.1, forward strand.
AGATATCCATGGAGCTGAAATCATATTACTCAGGCTAATGGGTTTGTGGTAGGAACCATCCATGTATAGGGTCATAAGCACTGCAGTTACCCATAACTCAAAGACAAATTCTACAGCTAAACTCAGGTTAAACAGTTTTAAGAGGGTATCCACAACGGCATGTATGGTTCTATTTATTAGGCACACAGATAAATTATCAGGTCCTAGGAAGCCTGAAATTCCTATCTAAGAAGTGAAATATTCTTCTGTCTTTTCCAATTACACTACAAGCTTAATCACAACCGTATACTAGAATTTCACATTCTTGTAGCATGTGCTTTATCCAAAACTGCTGAATGCCAGCCTGAAGAAAAAAATGGCACTAGCTTGCTAAAGAGGTGAGTCAGTCAGGCATACGGCTCTATCATAGCAGACTTACATATGTAGCTCCATCTGCCTTAGTTTTGCCAGCCAGGGTATTTTCAATTAAATTCACACTTGAATGACACAGGCTAAAAAGTTGAGAAGGAAAACAGAATGATGTTTGCACACCGTTTCCTGAAATAGTTGTGTTTAAGTTTAACAATGGTTTGAAAGTGTAGTCTACAGTAATCTGTCCATGTCATAAAGTGGGTGTGTTTTTAATAAGCATGCTAAAAGGAGACAAAAAAAGATATATCAGATTCTATTTGTGCTACAAGGATGTTAACATAAAACAGAGGCAGTAATTTTTACATTACAGTACAAATGACAGTATTGCACTCTCAGTTTCAAGCCAGCCCTGGAGAAGTAGCAGTATGGAGACTCTACAGTAAGACCCTTAAATGTCAAAACACTGTGTTCTTCCATACTTCATTCGGCAATAATATAATTCCCTAAAGAATGAGCAGGTGCCATTACAGTACTGTATCTTTACAGCAGTGAAATTAGTAGTATCGTAATGTGGTGGTGCTTCCTTTTTTAACAGACTTTAAATGTCAATCATATTGCTACTCCTCGAGAGATTTGTGCTCACTGGGTTTCCTTCTCTAATTAACAGATCATTAGCAAGAAAGAGCTCCTTACTGCTACCCTGTGCACGACCACATCCTGTCTTAATTACCTGCACTAAACAACCAATTTGCCTTTCACTCATTGTGTGTTTTAAATCCCCTGTGATAAGACAGACGCAAAGTTTTCTGACAATATTCTAACCAAAAAAAAAAAAACTTAAGACACTCAGAAAAGGGGTTTACAATGCCAAGTCAGTAATGTACAACAAAAATTATGTGACATTCAAAAATTTTAAGACACAAAAATTGCACATTTAAAGAGCTAGTCTAGTAAACACTGCAGTCAAATTCTCATATTACATCCCAGATAGCATTGGTCATTTTCAGATAGTTTAATACCTGGGAACTTAACTGTATACTGCTAAACAGCATTCTTAGGATTTCTGCATCCAACATTTAAATCTGAAAGGTTAGTTAAACATCCAGTGTCTCACTTGGACTACTGTGCAGAGCCACGGCTGGAGAAATTGTAGAAACTCAAGTACATTTAAAAGTCAGATGGGCACCAAATATTTCAGCTATAAGCAGCAGAAACAATACATTATAAGCAGAAATAAATTTTTGTCTTGCACTTTTGACTTGCACAATTTTTGTTCTCGTCTTTCACTATCTACTGGAAAACACTTGAAAAATTATATTAAGTTGTAGCACTCCTGTGGTACAACTTGTGTGCTGTATGTACAATAATGACCTAATATGTTTACTTCCCTTCTATTAAATTTATTAATTTTCCTGGACGATTAATTTTAACTGAGGCTTATGTAAAACTGAAATTTTGCTTTATGTCCATTATTGGTTACGGACTTGGAGCTTTTCTGCTTGGGCCTATGAATGAAAATATGAGTTACAGCCAAGGTAGACAATCCAGCAAATGAAACAAAATATACATAAATAAATACATTAGAATAAAAAATAAATAATTAAATGCATACATAAATATATACCTCTGTACACATTCAAATCATATCCAAAACAGGGATTCAAAATTCTGGCAAAAAAGTGTTGCTCACAGGGAAAATGCTGCTCAGGATGGCTTTGGAATAACTGCTCTTGCTTGCACTGACTGCCACATCTTCTGTCTAAACTGGGAAGACTGCAGGACAAACGGGCCCGAGTTAATTATAAAAATTGAACAGAAGAACCTTAATGTTCCACACTCTCTAGACTGTATTTAAGCATCTCACCCTTTCAGATGTGATTTTTTTCAGAAATGTGACACTTTTCAGGGTACATTATTTTTTCTGCCAGTTTTTGCTTCCACTCCCTGCCAATCATCAACCCCCTCATTCCTTATCACCAGTGCAGTGTGAGGGTTTGTCCAGGAGAAGCCATCATTTAAGCAGCCATCACGGACAGTTGAGCTATTGTTTTTTTTTTTAAATTCCCTACCATCCTAATGTGCATGCACAGATCGTGAGGGAAGGGTGCACTGGGCTGACCTCATTGGGCACCCCTCACTTCCACAAAGGGTGCTAGCAGCAAGCAGCTGTGCCCTCTTTCCTCAAGCATGGACAGCTATTCCACAACGTCAACTAGAAAATCCAACTACCTTCACTTGCTCTCTGTGCACCATCATCTAATTTTACCTCCCAGAAGAGATGAGTGGGCTATGCTCCTTCACTACCTTCCTTCCATCCCTGCATGGATCTTCTAGTGCTGTCGCTGCTAACAGAAGCCTCGTCACTCGGGGCACAGTCACACCAGCGTCCCTCTGTCCTACAGAGCCAAGCTAAAGAACACACCCCCAGTTATTGCAAATGACACATTTTATTGCTAAAATGAAAATGGACTTTATTTCACTACTTCATATTATAGTAAGTTGTTTTGATAAAACAATATATTTCTGCCACAGATGAAGGAAAATATTTTGACTTAAAAAAATGCATAACACTTGTAATTTTTTTATTTTTATTTTTTTTTTTTTTGCACAGAAGTCCTGTGACAACAAGAAATGGTGGTATACTGTTAACCCAGTAGGTAGGTTCTAGTGAGCTGTTATGCTGTTTTACTAGTAAAAAAACTCTTAAGGGCTGTGCACCAGTGTACAAATTTCTTAACTGCAGACAAAATACTGATCTAACTTTGACAACTTCCTTTTTTGCCTGATAAGCTTCAGAATTAAAAACTCCTCCTTAAATAATGCTACAAAACTGCAAATGTGATAAAAACTATAATATGTCAACTGCGTACACATCATTAATGAGGATTACAGCTCACAATTACCTACCCCCCAACACACCCAAAAAGGGGGGTTAATAGTCCCTAGAATTTACAAAGCTAATTATTTAACTACATAAAAAAATCTGCCAAACATGGTGTGCACACTTGCAAGGCACCATCAATTTCAACAGGACCCATACTCAACAGTGCTCATGTACAAATCTCCATTTTATTCCGATGGAGAGATATTCCTTGCTCTATTTCTTCTAAAACCATCCACATTTAAGAACTTGAATAATCTCTATGGCAGCTACGGCATTTCAATAAACTGCGCCATTTGCAGTTACATTTATGCAACCTAAGATATCACTACTGTACTATAAAAAGAGAGGTTGCACAACACTCATTGAAAAGCAGATCTCAGAAAGACAGACAGACACAGCATGACATTTGAGTTAACTCATTCTTCAAATGCTACCCATAAATAAACAAATCCATTTTTCTCAGAGCTCTGTTAAGAAAGCACAGGAAGAAAACGAGCAAGCAAATGATCCCAAGAAAATGGAGAAAAATCAGCCTCACTGGTGAGGAGATACAAACTTAATTCTCACAGATTAAATCTGGACAAGCTTCCCATGACACATGACTTAGCTGCAACTTCCAAATCCAAAGCCTATAATGTAGACAAACCTTTACACACAGCACAAGGAAATCATAAAACGCATATAATGTACACTTTTTACTTAGTTAGTTCATGTGGTTGCCAGTGCATTTGGTTATATAACCTCCCAGAGAAGCCAACTTCCTCTTTACACTGTTGGTTGTCTACCCACAATAACCCTTGCTCCCCCCTTCTTGACACCTTACATGTATATACATACACACAAGTTAATATCAAACTATCAAATTCACTAGTGTTCGAAGAGAAAGTAATTGAACACTAGTGAAAGAAACCCAGTCTGTCAAAAAACTTGCAACAAGTAGGAATGTATATCAGCCTACAGGCAAACAGAGGTATACAGGAGTACTAACAAACACCAGATCTGGTAGAGTTGTTAAACAAATTTAGAACCAAAACTGCTGTTAAAAAAGTGATAATTAGTAGGTATTAACTGGGTACATGCTTTTTGTGACTCCAAACAATTTGGCAGATTATAAAGGTTTTCTACAGAGTACACAGAAAGGCTGAGGGTGCAAATGGCTATAACCAAGGCCATTAATCTTTTCAGTTGGGACACAGGATCTTAATTTCCTACACACATTAAAGTCTTACTAAATTTTATGTATTAGCTGGCAAACAAAAAAAAATTACTAGAAAATGTACATCAAAATCTAAACCAACTAACTAAAATACCGCATGAAAGGAGATAAACAATTGGAGTAAGTATCTTTAGAAAAGGGAAGGAACAAATTGCATAGAAATAAATGTAATTTGTGGGGAAAACACATGCAGAACAATGTTTAGGAAGAAGAGTGAGGTTTAAAGGAAATCTGGAACTGAACAGTTTATGCAATGTTGGAATAAATGCTAATCTTTAAAAACGGTTAAAAAGGAAGAAAACGTGTAATGTAAAATCCATAAACTTGAAAACATTAATATGGTTTGTTTAATTTTCTACTAATGTATGCATATAGCTGTTTTGATAATTTAATTAAAGGATTAAAAAAATCTTTCAACAATTTTTTTTTTTTTTTTTTTTTGAAAGAGGCAAGCTCCCTTCACTTTGTCACTCGTATACCATCTCCAGGATTGCACAACAGTTGGGAAAGCTAGAATGCTCACTCCCTAATGTACAAAAACTGTATTAAGTTTGTATTGGTGGTTCAGTGGTAGAATTCCTGCCTCCCACGCGGGAGACCTAGGTTCAATTCCCGGCCAATGCACTTTCTTTGATGGCGAAGTGGTGCAGCAGCAGCGCTGTCACCCCACAGCAAGGGGTTCTCCTTCTCGATTCTCGGCTGGAGTGCCTTCTGTGTGGAGTCTACATGTCCTCTCTGCATTCATGTGGGTTTCCTCAGGGTGCTCCGGTTTCCTCCCACGTTCAAAGACATGCATCTGGAGTGTTTCTCCCCGGGCCTCTGCTGAAAATTGGCTACATTCCAAGTCTGACTTTCCGGGTTCACAACTGTTGAATAAAAATAAATAAATACACACACACACACACATATATATAAAAATATGTATCACACACACATTTTATATATATATATCTATATATATATATATATATATATATATATATAAACTATAAAACACCAAAAAGTGTATAGTCATCCCCTTTGGCAAAAACAAAGTGCCCACAATGGATTACCACCTATGTGGTAATTTAAGTACAGAAGAAGTAATTAGGGACCTGGGGACCCAAGCTGATAGCAATCTCTCATTTGACAACCACGTGGCCAAAGTGGTTAGAAAAACATTTTATATATCCCACCTAATTATGAAGGGATTCACATCTAGATCAGGGGAGGTCATCGTGCCTCTTTACTCATCCCTCATCAGGCCCATAATTGAGTACAATGCCCCTTTTGGGATGTACCTTACCAGACACCTGCAGCAACTGGAAAGACCCCAAAAGTACCTCACCAAGAGGATCAAAGGGCTCAAACAGATACCATATGCTGCCCGGTTAAAGAAACTCCAGCTCTACTCAGTGGCATACCGCCTGCTCAGAGGCGATCTGTGCCTGACGTATAAAGCCATGTCCAACCTGGAATTAATGGACATGCTAAACCTCAGAAAATCCAAATCCCATCGAGCTATGCGCTCGAGAGACTTGAACCTCAGCACTGAAATAAACAGGACATGCAGGAGGGACAGATTCATAACCCAGAGGCTCCCTTCACTCTGGAATAAAATTCCAGTCCAGGTTAGGCAGAGTCCCTCATTGACTCTCTTCAAGAGGAAACTTGATGAGTGGATGGGAGATCGTAGGTTTACCCCAGGTATCACTTCTGTGTCACTGTTAGACAGAGGCACAGTATACTAACCTTGAAAAAGGGCATAGCAAAATTAATTTAAAATGGGTAGCGAAAGCCAAACACACTCTGGCTAGGCTTATAAATGCCCTAGGGTAGATAGCCTAGTATGAACATATATATATATATATATATATATATATATATATATATATATATATATACATATACACACACACACACACATCTACATACATATATATGTACGTACATCTGTGTGTGTGTGTGTGTGTGTGTGTGTGTGTGTGTGTGTGTGTGTGTGTGTGTGTATGTATGTATGTATATATATATATATATATATATATATATATATATATATATATATAAAAATAAAACACACAACCTATATATACAGATACACACGTACAACAGGGCAATAAAGCACACTAACGGATATTCAAATAAAGGGTGTTAGGTTTGTAAAACACACAAACTCACAAGTTTATTAAGAAAAAAACAGGCCATGGGATTCAATAAACTCCATGTAGGCAAGCCTACACAGAGTTTACATGTGTGCGTGGTAAGCATCATTGCATGTTCATACCACTCAACGTGTTTAAACGTAAATAAGAGAAGTTGCTGGCCAGGAAACCATGTAAGCAAACACAGATAGCAATCCTGTTTAAACAGGGCACTGAAGGTCAGTGGTTTTGTGTGGAATGCCACAATGATCACCAGGGCTTAATAGATAGCTCTCAATCTCTTAGTGCAAGACATTTGGACAAAGGCCAACATAATGGGGGGGCAATGACCCACAAATATTTGCTCACTAGAAATGTGCTAACATAACCAGGGGGTTGTGTTAAGATACATGTTCTGAAGGATTTGAAGCTTGAAACTCGAATGTATGTAATTGAGTCGGTTTACTATCAAAATTTCGAACCGTACTCCATCGACTGTACTATCGTCGAATATGGAAGTTAGAAAACGGTAATACTGATGTCAAAAAAAAAATCTAGGAACGGGTTTTAACATGGGCCAAGGTAGGTGTTCACTATTATTCCGAACTACAAACATTTCCCCTACCTCGACCCATGTTAAAACCCGTTCCTAGATTGTTTTTTTGACATCGATATTACAGTTTTCGAACTTCCGTGTTAGACGATAGTACAGTCGACGGAGTACGGTTCGAAATTTTGATAGTAAACCATCGAGTCACATCAGTCCCGAGATCATTCTAGTGATATGGCAGAAAACCACAACTTTGATAAGGAACACACCAAAAGGTATGAAGGAAAAAATCTGGACATTCTGTGAAAATCAGGACAGTTGAGAGGTATGACTTAAGTTTAGGGTCCAAAGACAGTACAGGACATGCAGATTATTGTGAAATCCCATTCCTGTCATTCTGTACTTAAGTTGCATAAATGATCTGCAAGGGTACATGGACTGCCATGTAAAATAAACACTTGGGGGAAATTTTTGTGTATGGAATATGGACACAAAGATGAACTGTAGGAATGAACACAGAGAAAGAGGACAGGTGAAAGAACCTAATGTACAGAAGATGAGAGCATGTCAATGGAAGATGGTTGTAGCAGCAACACCAATCACATCAATCCGGTACGGTAGGGACTACATAGTAAAAATGTGTATTATGTGACTGTCACACAAGGCGACATACCAATGGGGAAGATGTCTGCATGAGATACGCACCCTTACATGATCAATGCAGAAGACATCTATCAGGGATGTTGCATACAAATGGAGTAGGGTGCATATTGTGAAGCTCTGCAAATTGATTTGCCTAGATGTGAGTGTAATCTCAGCAGAGGCCTCCAGCAAGCAGGACACAGGTAAAGGCTCATGGACAACATTAAAAGAAGCAAGCACAAATCATGAACAATACCAGAATACCACCACCAGTAATCCCATGCCTCTGACATAACATGTGATTTACAGTGATCAGAGATGATTCTGCATAAACACACTTGTACAACCATTATGATATGTCCACACACACCAAACGTAATCACACACACTTCTCTGGCACCGTAACATCTGCTGGAGGTGGCAGAAGGGACACCGATATACCTGTATGCAACATAATGATCAATGCAGGCTAGTTGACTGGTGTGCATGGCATATACATATGGAATAATCCACACTGCTACAAATGTTACCCTTGCCATAACACGTATGTATGTACTGTGCGCATCAGTAGAACAGGTAACACACATGCATCTGGTGTAACAACTTGATAGTGGTTCTGCACCATCAGACAGTAAAGTTTATGCCAAACATCCAAGTATGGCCAATAAGATGTGTGACGGCACACTGTGATAAAGGTGGTACACTTCAGTTACACATCACTGGAAGATGTGTAGGGAGGTACATGAAGAAGGGTGCATTCTACTCAGTTATTGGTGTGATGAAGGCTGTGAACTACAGAGGTATTATGGCCTCTGATCTGGATGTCCTTCACATACAAGGGAGTAGTCAGCACTGTGACCACATGCTGGTGGATGCTCCACTTACCATCTACCTCAAGACACAGGTCACATACCTATTGGTCTGACTACAGGGTGTGATGCCTACATTATACTTGGGTTGTGAGCTTGTTTTCCCCGACGTAACAAATCTCCCCATGTTTTCTTGTGATTGCATGTGTTGTCATGGCTGTGGCAGCAATGTTTGGTGTGTGTTGATACTGTCTGTATTACACTAATATCAGAGTCAATGATTGCCCACAATCTGTAATCCTTAAGGCAGCTGCTTGCACACAGGATGTGTATGTCATCTGTAATATCCATCACTTAAAGTAAATGACAGGAAAGGGCCTAGCAGATGGCCCTGATGTACAGACCTGATCAATGGACCCAAGATATAGGTCATTTCACACACATCCACATATTTTGATGACATGTATGCGATACACTGGTGTACAAGGCCACATCTGACAGTGTTGAGTGAGTACCTCAGTGTTGATTTGTGTCAAATGCCTTGGGCTTGTCAAGTTCAAAAGGCTGATAGTGCTGTCACCTTGCATGCCCTCGATGACCTCTCTGAGGACATCTAACAGATGTAACAGACATGATGTAGCATTAAAAACTCACACAGGTCTGTTGCACACAGCTGGGATAGTGTCCATTTAGAAAATGTCCAAGATGACATGTTTGTCTACCTCACATATGAGGAGATTCAAGATGTTTCTATACATGCATGCATCGGGTGCTGCCCCCCTCCCCCCATTCACATGGATGCATGTTGAAAACACCATTCTACAGCAACACAGTATGTGTGGAGGATGTACTGAAATGTGTATTCAACCAGGTCAGGAAGGTGTATGTGATGACTCGTGTCATAGGTGATCTGTGATGTCACAGCCCACTGATTCTGTGCGATAGGCATGGATGAAGGTAAGACAGCGTATACTGGCTATCCTTAACTGGCCTAGGGTTTGAAAACAATCCCCCATGCAGGGAATCAACCTCTACCGGTAGAGCTGCCACCACTGGTGTACCCCACACATCTGTGCTTGGACCTTTTACTGTTTGGAATCCATTTCTCAACAGTTCAAGTTAAAAGTATACAGCCTTTGACTTACCACGTTTGCTGATTCTTGCATACTGAGCGCAATCATGGAGTCCACCTATGATACTACAGGAGGGGCTAACACAAAAAAATGATTGATGACAAAGCCACACGGTCTAAAAATAAATGCAAAATAGGTCTATTTTGGCCTTCTGTAAAGTGGAATACCCTGCTAATTACAGCATTGACAACAGTCCTGCTATGCTGAAACCCAGTGATGTAAGCACTGGGAACACATGTACATAGCACTCTGATCTTCGTCCACCAAGTGTCCACAATGGTATTGAAAGCTTATGTTGTGCACATCACAGGTCATGCCATCATATTCAAATTTCAGGATTATAGTACAGCACTGTACTCGAACCTCATCAGAACACTAATGTATAGAGTACAATGCTCTCTTCTGCCTGTATCTCACCAGACACATGTGGCAGCTGGAGAGACCACACGGGTTACTCACCAAGAAAAAAAACACAGTGCATACAAACCATGCCATGATGGATGCGGAGAGACCGAAATCAAGGTCACTGTAATCTTTATCATATAGGACAAGAGAAATTTTGCCTGCCCAGTCTCTGACACTGCCCTAGAGAGACTAGTGCATATCCACAAATCAGATATAGCCAATGACATCAGCAGTGTCTGGTGGGGAGAATATGGAAATAATGGTGTCCTACATGATGGTGTAAAAGGTTCTCTGTAATGACAAATAACTGCTGACACACACACAGTTGACCTCCCTGAGAACAGAACTCCTACCAAAGTACATGGACTACAGAACTCAGCACTTTATGCAAGCGCCACAGCACAAGTCTGACTTATAAGACTACAGATCAATTTATAGTGAATGACATCAGCAATCATGCTGAAGAGATGTTGTTGAAAGGCCTGCATGAAATGGATGCGTAGGCATGTGCAAGTATCAAAATACTGTAAATCCATGGGATTGGAGCAGTAACTGTGGGATATGCACTTCTGCTCTTCTGGCTAGACACACAGACACCTGCACACATGACTGCATTAAGAACAGAATTCCTACCTAAGCACACAGACTGCAGAACTCAGTACTTTACACAAGTGCCATGGAACAAGTCTGACTTTTACAAGACTGCAGGTCAAGTTGTAGTGGATGACATTAGCAGGGCATATTGGACAGAATATGCTGGGAGGCCTGCATAGGTACTTCACAGGAAGTTACTAGCTTAATGGCCCTAGGGCATTCAAAAGCCTAGTTGTGTAAAATCACAAGTACCCTTATTGAGCAAAGTTAGATGGTCATTGCTAGCAGAGCAATTTTGTGGTCAGCACCAACTGGTCCTGTCCATGAGGGACATTTTCACCCTGGGGTGGCACCTATCACCCATCCAGTTGTCAAGGTTACGTCTGAATAGGGTCTTTGAGGAGCACTGCTTCACATGTAGTAGCAGCCTAATTACACAGGAGTGGCAATCACTGGAAGAGATATCCATCTCTCCAGCATGTTCTGTTTATGTCACAGGCTTGGTTGAGATCCCATTTGATTTGCAAATGTCCAGCATTTCCAGTAGGGCAGGGTCTGAGACTACTCTGTAGGCCAGGGATTAGTCATCTCTCAGCAGCCTGCATGATACAGAGTACAGTGACAGGTATTTCAGTCTTGCCATGTATATCATGTTTTGGAGACCCTGAATTCTCCTGGTCACAAACCTCTGTGGTTTCTCCAGTTGTTGCAGGTATCTGGTGAGGTACAGACGGAAGGCAGCATTGTATGCAATTAGTGGTCTGATAAGAGTAGAGTACAGCAGTGCTATGCCCTCTCTGGTCTTGGATATGAGGTGTGCCATGTAAATTGTAAAATATGTGTTGAATAGTGATTAAAGTGTAGACTGCTATCAATATGTGTTCCCAAGTCTCGCAACACTGTGTTTGAGCTTAGAGTAGTGCTATGTATATCAATTAGAAGAGGTACTTCACTGCAAAAGGGAACAAAGAGGCATTTTTTGCTTTATGGTTCAGTCCGTGAGTTTGGCACCAATCATGTGTCTGTGTCGGCCCCTTCTGTAATACATCAACATAGCTGGGGGACTCTTCATGACTGTATCCATTTGAAAGTCATCTGCAAACTTGGTAATAATAAGCAAGATCTACCCTTGACAAAAGCAAAATGGGTCAAGTTAAGTGTGTTGAGGGTCACCCATGTCTATGTGAATAAGATCCATGCTGATTCTTTCCCCAGCCTTGCAGATCAGGCTTTTTAGGCTTAGGCTTATGCTTATGGGTCAATAGCTCTATTTCTGCATGTTAACAGATACATCCATATTGTATATCACACAACATTTGATAGTAATTTCTGTAGTGTAATTGATATATGTGTGAAAAAAAGTACTGAGACACCAGGGGTTGCAGTGCTTGGGGGGAGACCACACATGGCTGGCTATATTGTAAATGTGTGACATTGTTAGGGTATTCACTTAGTTATGCTGTCATGTGTAATTTCATGTCATAAGCTGGAAATGTACAGTAAACATCAGTAATACACATAGTAATATTTACATTTCCATATAGTGTGACGAGCAGTGGGCTTGCCTGACGGTTGGCAAACTGTTTGCTCATGCAAAATACACATTTCCAATACTTTACCTGTTTGCACATAGTTAAGCAGTGCAAAAACGTGAGCAGCACTAAAGTCTGAGAGTTAGTACGGAGTGTGTGAAACACACCGGCTGCCTAAATGACTCTGTGGCAGCAAGTGTAAATGCATTGACATTTCTTTTTGAGCCCAGATGATACTAGGTTTAAATGCAGGTATATCGAATACTTTTGAAATACTTTCAACTAAACAGTGATAATGCAATGACACAAATTCTTCATAGTATATATGTGCCGCTGTGTGTTGGCATAGTGCAATGGGGTTAAGCGGCATTGCATGGAGGTAACCCCACAGCACTCTACTGCCACTCACCATCTCTTGGCATTGCTGAGTGATGCAAGACTCCATGCAAACACAGAAGCCAAAAAGTGACGGGATCCATTGCTTTTTCTGCTACTTATAGGTGTTGTGTGCGATTCTATTTTTTGACCAGATTATAGGTGTTAAAAATGGGGTAGATAAGAAAGTGGTGAAATGGAGAGCAAGCAGGGGAAGAAAAAAGGAATGCATAGGAGGAAGGTGGGAAAGAACCATAACTATCCATTTCTTCAACAGTAAAAACTGATCATATGTGCAGAATATTACCTGAATTTGGACTATCACCTACAGAAAGGGGGGTGACAAAGTAACCATGTTGTATAGCTAACTGGACCGAATCAAGTGCATCAAATATACACTATACACGTGTGTGAAATTGACATGTATGGGATGTGGGTTTTTTTTTTTTTTTTTTTTTAATTCAGTAAGAGGGGACTGCTGGTTAAGAGACATAGGTATGTCTGGGTCAGTTAAGTTGGGTAGGTGAGAAAGCAAATGCCAACAAATGGGACAAGAGACTGGTACAGTGAGGGACACAAAAGGTTGGGGATACCATGATTGGGATGAAGGAGGAGACAATCTAGGCTCATGCCCGTCAAGCATGGAGATATTGAGAATAGAGTTCTCACCCACTGGAGTGTCATCACTTTCCCCTTACACATATGGCGTTGGACTGCTTGATGCCTTCTCCTATAGACCATGAGGGACAGCAGCCTCTCATTCTGGCATAGGCATACACCAGTAGTAAAGTACATGACCCTACACACCAACCCTGTCATCTCCCAGCGAGTGATAAAAATCATCACCTCTGCCACTACTCCCAGAAGGTACCCACTGCACCAGCTTCCAGGGCAGTACTACCCGAGGGTACAGGTAGTGCAGGGGCAGCACAGGGAGTGCTGCCAGGTTGGCTCCCAGACATGCTGGTCATCTGTGTTGGAGTCAGTGGAGTCGGGGCAGGCTGATCCGCTGGAGTTAGCCCACCTCGCTGTGCTGTGTAGTATTTAGTGATATGCCACATGGATGACAAGAAGCCATTCTGACAACATATAATAGAAAATAAAAGAAAAAGAAGGGTCTGGGGTGAGGAAAAAAAAAAAAGATAAAATTAGTACCATCACATGTGACATACAATGCAGTAATACAATTATACAACTCTTTGAAGTATTACATTTAAGTACATGCCCCAACAGATCATAGTATATTACAGACTGCTGAAGATAATCCTTGAAATGTGCATATATTGCAAATATGTGTGTTCCAATTATACAGATTACAGCAGGGCATTTTGCCACTGTTACAGAGTTTTTAATTTAATGTAAATAATTATTGAAGAAATAAAGAATAGTTGTGTAAAATCTTACCATAACCATAGATAACCTTCCCTTCCATGTTGCAGTATTTATAACATGCTTGATTCCCTGCCTAGGCGAACCAATGTCTAGCCAGTACACCAAAGACTTAAGCTACTGCTAGGTGCGTGCAACAGTGCACACAGGATGCAGCTGATGTAGGCCATGAATGTGACATCTGCACGTACCATCCTCAGAACTAAATGCCCCAGTCAGAACACCAGTCCAATGAGAAGATGAATAGGAATTTATCATCCAAAGAAGAACATGAACCAAGGGGGAAGGTGGGATGGATAGAATACTGCAACATGGAAGAGAAGGACATCTATGGTTATGGCAAGATTTTACACAACTATTCTGTCCTTCTGTTCTCATGTTGCAGTATTCATAACATAAGGAGAATACCAAAGTTCATGAGAGGGAAAGGGAGGTTGGAGTACAGGAAGTCTACATAAATCCATGCAGAATTGCCCTTAAAAAACCTGCCCTGGATCTGGAGACAAGAGTCCAACTTACAGTGTTTAGTGAAGGTTTGCACAGAGGACCAAGTAGCTGCTTCCAGGATAGAGGTAGTGTCCAGACCCTTGAAGATGGCCCCAGAGGAAGCTAAAACGAAAAAATCACCACTGATACTAAAGACAACCACAAAGCATTCTATAGCTATGTCAAGAATCTCAATGGCAACTCTCAGATCTGCTCTGAGTTACAGCACAATGGCACTAAATAAATATACAGAACCAACTGATATTGCCAACATTCTGGCAGATAGTCAGTGCTAACTTTACCCCTCTCTCACCCCCTAAAGGGTGCATCTTTATACCGGAAGAATGCAAAGTTCCTGTAATCACAGCTGCACAGGTAAAAAACACATGAACAAAGCATCTATGGGACCTGACAACATCCCAGGCTGTGTTCTACATGAACTACTGAACGAACTGGCACCCCACTAAGTACCATGTTCAATCTTAGCCTTACCTCAGGCCGTGCCTACTGAATGGTGCACAGTAACGGTTATCCCACTCCACAAAGGGGAAGCCACCACGGACCCTGGGAACTACCGCCCCATTAGCCTGACGAGCCTGGTCTGCAAGGCTATGTAATGTATCATCATAGAACTTATAAACAATGACATTGGTAATCTCCAAACTCTGGACCCCACCCAGTTCAGGTTTGCAAAAGACAGATCATGTCTCCTAAACCTGATAAGACTTCTTTGAAGAGGTCACCAAAGCCGTAGATGAGGGTAAGGTGGTCCACGCAGCCTATCTAGATCTCGCCAAGGCTTTCGTCACCATCCCCTACACTGGAATTACACATAAACTCACTAAACTAGGTATAAATCAGTACGTCACAAGATGGGTTGCCAACTGGCTCACTGACAGAACCCACACTGTGGAAGTAGCAGACTAAATCCAACTTCAGACCAGTGACAAGTGGAGTACCACAGGGTTCAGTCCTAGGTCCTCTCCGGTTTGGTATCTACTTCTCTGAAGTACAGGCCAACACAGAAGGTCTTTGGCTAACAAAGTTCGCAGACGACTGCAAACTAGGAGCCATAATCAAAACTCCTACGATGTGCACATCCTACAAAAGGGCCTCACTGAGACAGATGCCTGGTGTCAAAGCCATGGCCTCAAGCTCAATGCCAAAAAAAGGGCCTCACTGAGACAGATGCCTGGTGTCAAAGCCATGGCCTCAAGCTCAATGCCAAAAAATGCACTGTTATCCCTTTTGGTACAAACTTTGTACCCATGAACTACCACATAGGTGGTAGTCTACGTAACACCAAAAGTGTAATAAGAGACCTTGGGACACAGGTGGACAGCAGTCTCTCCTTTGATAATTACACTGCCACAGTAGTCAGGAAATCCTTCTACATGGCACACCTCATCACAAAAGGTTTCTCATCCAGGAAAAAAGAGGTCATTGTTCCCCTCTACTCATCACTCATTAGACCCATTATAGAGTACAGCACCCCTTTTATTATGTACCTCACAAGACATCTACAACAACTGGAAAGGCTGCAGAAATACCTCACAAAGAGGATTACTGGCCTCAAACATATGCCCTACGCAGACCATCTCAAAAAACTCCAGCTTTACTCTGTCGCATATCGCCTACTCAGAGGCGATCTCTGCCTAACATACAAAGCTATGTCAAACCCAGAGCTGTTGGACATGCTCCACTTAAAGATATCCCAATCCCTTCAAGCTACATGCTCTAGGGACCTAAACCTTGTCACCACAATAAACAGAACATGCTGGAGGGATAGATTCCTGTCCCAGAGACATCCCATACTCTGGAACAAACTATATATCTATATCAAAACAAAGCTCCTCATTAGTACTCTTCAGGAAAAATCTTGAAGATTGGATGGGAGATAGGAAATTCACCCTGGGGATCACTTCTGTGGGTCTGCTTGACAGGGGCACAGGAAAAAAATTTTTTTGGATGGCAAAAGCCAGGGTACCGTTTGGCTAGGCTTACATAGGCCCTAGAGCCAATAGCCTAATACCTACCTATGAATGGGCCTTAACTGAGGAAACAAGTGTTTTTCCCTGAGACAAATAGCAGAAAGAAATGGCTTTAGATATCCAAAAGGGAATAGTGTGTTTAGAGACAGGTTTACCCAGTGCCCTGGGGTGAAAAGAAACAATTGCTCAGAATTCCTAATGGACTTGGTCTTATCCAGGTAAAATCTGAGATGTGTATGTACATCCAAAGTGTGGAGTATCCTCTTACTAGAGTTTTGAGGGATAGGGAAAAAGGTAGGCAAGTGAATGGAATAGTTAATGGACAAGTCGTTAACAACTTTAGGTATAAAAGAAGGATTGGTACGAAGAAAACCCTATCCCTGTGGAAAATTAATGGTGTCAACCATTTTTAAGCTTGAAGCTCAGAAACTCTCCTAGCAGAGGTGATGGCAAACAGTAAAACAGTTTTCCAAGTGCAGAGTTTAAAGAAGTAGAAGCTGCAGGTTCACAGGGTGTCTGAATCAGTTTTTCTGGAACAAAACTCAAAAATCGGGAGGTCTAATGTGCAGGATACCTTTTAAGAAAAGCTTAACTTCTAGCCTAGAAGCTTAAGGGGGGGGGGGGATAAAGGCAGACATACAGAAATGGCTGATAAATGGGCTTTAAATGAAGACTAAGTCGATCTAGCCTTCAGCAGCTCACACAAGACAGGGCTAGGTGAATATCCACTAAAAATGGATCTATTCGCTTGTTAAGACACCAGATGGAGAAGTTCTTCCATTTGGACAAATAGGATCTCCCGGTACTGGGTTTTCTGGCCTCCTGCGGGACTAAAAGCATGTCCTCAAAGAAAAGGTGTCCGAAAGGAATCAGAAGCCTAATCACCCACAGTGTCAAATTCAGTATTGTTGAATTGGGTGTATGAGAGATCCCTTGTCTTTGAGAAAAGATCCACCCTGTGTGGTAACTTGTGAGGATTGTCCTTGGCTAATTACAGAAAAGGGAACCAATGCTGTCTTGGCCAAAAGAGGGTTACTAGCAAGACTTTTGGGGTGTCTTGCTGAATCTTTAGCAAGACTTTCTGAAAAAGTGGGAATGGGGAAATGCGCACCTTCCATACCATAAGATGTGGAGCTCTGACACAACATTTTGGAAGTTGTCTGTTCAGATGAGAGGCAAAAAGATCTATTTCAGGCATACACCACCGGTGGAGAATGTCCAGAAACACATCCCTGTAGATCATCAATTTGTGGGCTTGTGTCATGGATCTGCTCAGTGTGTCTGCTAGAACATTTTTAGCTGAGGATATGTAGACCTCTGTCAAAGTTACTTTTGCTTGTAAGGCAATCTCCCAAGCTTGTAGAGCTACCCTGCAGAGAAGATAAGACTTTGTCCCCCCTCCCCCTGTTTGATCACATACTAAAGAACTGTGATGTTGTCTGTGAACAGTTTCAAGGGGCCTGGTTGAAGAGATGAATGGAAGGCTAAGTACCAAAATCAGAGCTTTGATCTCAGATGATGATTTGTTTTGTTTTCTTACCATAGGAGACCACAGGCCTTGGACCTTTAGGTTTCCCAAAGTTGCTCCCCACCCCAGGTCTGAGAATCTGTAAACAGTTCCTGAATGGGGTGTGGTGGCTGAAAGGGGAGTCCTAGAATCCAAGATATTTGTAGAATCCACCACTGCAATTCCTTTTTCAAGCATGAAGAAGTGGAATAACAAACTCCAGAGGATGAGCATGCTGAGAACAAAGCATTTTCAGGTACCACTTGAACTTCGCATGTGAAGTCTGGATAGGGGCAGCAGTGTATAACAGAAGCCATGAACCTCAACAACCTGAGAAACTTTCTGGCTGTCAAAGAGGAAGCAAGTGCTGTAAGAAGGTCAGCAGAGATTGCATCTTTTGCAAAGGGAGAAAGGCCATCATAAGGTCTGTCCTTAACCTGCAGCCCAGAAGACCTGATCCTGAGAAGGGGTTAGTGAAGACTTGTTGTACCCGATAATGAATCCTAGACTTGGGAGCAAGCAGATCATGGTTTGAAGGCTCTGGTACAGGATGTCTGGATGTTTTGCATGGATAAGCAGGTCGTCCAGGTAAGGGTAGATGAGAATTCCCTGTAGTCTGCAAAAGGCAATGACAGCAGCCAAGCACTTTGTGAATACCCTTAGAGCCACAGAGTGTCCAAAGGGCAAAGCACAAAACTGAGAGGAAGTAACAGAAAACCATAAGAATTTCCTGAATAGAGGGGGAGTGAGAATATGAAGGTATAATTCCATGATGTCTAGGGAAACCAGAATGTCTGAGGGAGCAAGAGAGCAAACAAGAGCTAGGTTTAGTGTGAGCATCCTGAAGGTGGGAATTTGTAGGAAAAGACTGAGTTGAGACCAATCTAAAATTGGTCTCCAAGGGCCATCTTTTCTGGGGACTAAGGACATCCTGGAATAGAAGCCTTTTCCTCTTTCCATGAAGGGAACTTCTTGAATGGTCCCCTGTGAGATCAAGTCTTTAATCACCTGTGGAAAGAGATGGATCTGGTCCCTCGGGGATTGTGGGATGCCCATGAAGGAAGGAATGGATTTCCAAGTCATGAAATAATTTTGGACAATGAACAGGACCCATTTGTCTTTGGTAATGCATGTCCAGGTAGATAAGGAGTAAGAGAAGCACTGGGAGAGAGGGATTTTTGTGACTACTTGGCTTGTCTCGAAAGGGGGTCTTAAGGGCGGAAGATGGTAGAGACCTAGCTGGAGTGCGTTTGCAAGAGCTCATCTTGTGAGGCTGAGAAGAAGCTGAGGTTCTTTTCCTTATAAAGTTAGGCTTGGAACAGTAATTTCTGTGATATTTTAGAACTGGACAGACAAGAATACATTTCAGTTCCTGAAGTTTTTTCCCTTTCTCTTGCAGTGTTTGGAGGATGGCAGCAGCATTTTCACCAAAAAGGGTGGAGTTGTCCAGGGGTGCATCCATTATTTTTGCCTTGAAATCCTCAGGCAAAGGCTGCAGCCTTAGCCAGGAATACCTCCTG
>NC_056746.1:315613867-315621367 GCF_019279795.1 Protopterus annectens
GACAACCGCACAGAACAGAGGGGCTCCGAACTGCTTCAGCCACAGTCAGAGCCAATGAGAAGGACAGAGCTGCTCGCTGGGTGGGACTTAGCCAGTGTGATGTACTGCTCGGGCTTCAGGGACAACGGTCCTGGGCTTGCTGGATTACCAGTCGAGGTGTCTGCCGCTTGGGCTTGGGCTCGACTGCACGGGCTTGAGCTTCGGGACAAAGGCAGGTGTTTGGATTGGTCGCTGAGTGTGTGTGTGTGTGTGTGTGTGTGTGTGTGTGTGTGTGTGTGTGTGTGTGTGTGTGTGTGTGTGTGTGTGTGTGTGTGTGTGCTGTTGTTTGTTATATGAAGGCCACACAAAATGCAACCACAGTTTGGTTTAACATATTCTAATTATGTAGTAGTTGAATATTCCCAGACTGAAGTCCATCAGTGCAGCCACAAAAGTGTTGAGACTTATCTGCCTAACCATTTAAATTTCATGTGACATGCCTTCAGCATACCTTTTGTTGTTTAAGAATACATCTTACCACGACTGGCAATCCCCCGGGCGGGTTTCTTGGTAGGGTAAGCAGATTGCTCAGTCTGATTGTAGTCATGGGTACCATAATAAACATTTTAAGTGTACAACAGATACTCATTTTTCACAGCTTATCTAGGTCATTCCACTACCGGGCAGAGTGGTACCACTCACCCCCTTAACCTGGAAGCTTGAGATCCTCAAAAAAAAAAAAAAATCAGGGATCATGACTTTGTAGCAGAGTTTATGTACTGCTATATTAAGCCAATAAATTACTAATTTATGAAGCCAAGGTTATCACCTATGGTTTCTCAAATGAATGCCAGTATTACCTCTGTACTCCACCCAGGGCAGCTGCCACTTACACCACCCTAGTTACAGCTTTGATCTTTCTCCACCACTGCTTTAACAACATTTGCTCTGATTGTTTCAGTGATGTTTATGTCCTTTCTCGGGTATATGCATTCTTCTTATTCATTTCAGGTCACGCCTTTCACCACATTTTTTTTTCTATTGGTGCCTCACTGCTACTAGATCTGTATCTTGTCATTGAAGCCCTAAATCTGATTTAGCCTGGAGGTAAATCCATTACTATCGCTTCTCTCTTGGCAGCTCTGCAGGCTGGTTGAATTGAAGTGGCAGCTAGTAAAGAAGTTGTTGTCCACTTTTTTGTAATATGCTTAATCGCATTGTCACTGTATCTTTACTTAGTTTCTTTTGCAAATATATGTACCGTTGTCTCTCCACTTGTAGTGCTTGGGACACAAAGCTGTAACCAAGCCGCCTTTCCAAAAAGAAGTAGCATGATCTGCATGACAGAAAAGAAAATTTGTTGGAGACTGTTGTTGGATATGTATACTTGTTGAAGGAGTAATTAATTGAGAATGGTTACCTAGAAGTACTGTATAGCCTCTGCACTCTCTGTGGCATTTTGAGCTTTTGCCACCCTGTTGATCCAACTATGGTGTTGTGCTTTCATCACTGAACTTTTGATGTATATTTCGCTGTATTGTTATGTTTTGATTATGTAATCAAGATGGTATTTGAACCCTACTTCTAAATTGCCCACACGCTTGTTTCAAGTTGCACCATGTGTTTGAGGACATACACAGAAACCAATTTCATGTCAGTGTTCTCTTCCTTTTAAGAAGACATACCTTTTAATGAATGATGTGATGTTGCCAATCTCGCCTTTACTCTCACTGAAGGGCCGGATCTGATCCGTCTCGGCTATTTTAGTGGTCTTCAACCTCTTCATTAGTTACAGATTTATTTAATGGAATTATTTAGATGACTTTTTACTCAGAGATTGCGTATTTACTTGGAGCAATGGTGGACTGTAGAATTGTGCATATTTACTGGATAATGGTGGAATGTAGAAGTTTGAGACTTTTATGATGGAAATGTTCTGAATTGGGCAGTTTTGTCATTATTGGTGCATGCATTTTGTTTCATTGTATACTGGAAAAATGTTCAAAACAATAGGAAGGTGTATCAAAGAGCACATGCATGTTTCATATGCAAGGGGCTTATGATATGAAAACAGCCCAGAATTAATCTTTATCTGCCGCTGGTAAAAATGTATTTTCTTTGAATGTGTGTTTCATTGCTGTTTCAATGAATGGAGTCATGGCAGAGAAGTTTTAATGCTATGTTTGTTTAGCAGATGTCTTGGTGTTTGTGCTGTAAAATGCAAAATAAAATTTTCAAATGAAGTCCAAATCATCATAGAAGTAAATCAGTATGCACATTAGTGTTTATGGCAATGCAGTGAAATAGGCCAAGTAATGGTTTATTGGAATGGCTCCAGGAGGAGGCTCCATTCGACCATGATTTTGTGAGGGGGAAGGGTGGCAAACATAGACAGCCCCAGCTGAACTATACCTCCCATCTGTCCAGATTTTCAAAGAATGAATAGATTTTTGCTTCTTATTTTTGGTTTGTTCCTCATAAAATTTGTGGCAAATCGCTTAGGAATTAAGTCACTAAATAATGACACACTGAGTTTCAGACTTCATAACCAATGGCTGCAAAAAGTAAGACTTGTTGTTCTATCAACTGTCTCAGTTTATACAAGAGCAATTTTAGTACTGTTTATATGTTCCCCAATATATTTGGCCTTTGTCCATTTATTGCATTAACAGGTTGAGAGGTACATACAAATAAATTGCTTTATAGAATTAGGCATAGCCAAACCTCTCAACTATCCTCGATTTTGGCTCAAAACAGCTGTTTTTCCCCAATAATCCCTCCATAATGGAGAGATTGGGAACCTCCAGTCGCTGGACCCCACACAGTTCGGCGTAGTCAATGGCAGATCATGCCTCCTGAACCTGGTGGATTTCTTTGAGACAGTTACTCAGGCTATAGATAAGGGAAAGGAGGTACACACGACTTACCTTGACCTTGTTAAAGCATTTGACACCATTCCCCATTCAGGTATTATTGATAAGCTCACCAGCCTGGGCATAAACCCTTACGTCACAAGATGGATCGCAAACTGTCTCTCAGACAGATCCCATAAAGTAAGAGTAACGGGATCTATGTCCGAATCCAGACCAGTAACGTGTGGTGTGCCTCAGGGCTCTGTCCTAGGGCCCCTACTGTTTGGCATATACTTCTCAGAAGTACAGGCAAGCACGGAAGGGCTGTGGCTGACTAAGTTTGCGGACGACTGCAAACTGGGTGCTATAATAGAGTCTCCGTCAGACAGGGGTGGCTCGTCCTATCGGACTGCCGGACTGCAGCCCTCCCACCTAGAAATACAGAAAAAATATCTGCAAAACAAAAAAATTTATTCGACTCAGACTGCGTTTATCGGCAGTCTGGATATGGATTAACAGGTAACCAGCAATCATTGCTGTGAGATACCAGAAATCTGTGCGGTGACAACCGCACAAAATAGGGGGGCTCCGAACTGCTTCAGCCACAGTCAGAGCCAATGAGAAGGACTGAGCTGCTCTCGCGGGGGTGGGACTATCAGTGTGCGACTGCTCGGGCTTCAGGACAACGGTCGCTGGGCTTGCTGGATTACCGGCTTCGAAAGGTGTTCGGTCGCTGGGCTTGGGTCGACTGCACGGGCTTGGGCTTCGGGACAAAGGCAGCAGGTAGGTGTTTGGATTGGTCGCTGGAGTGTGTGTGTGTGTGTGTGTGTGTGTGTGTGTGTGTGTGTGTGTGTGTGTGTGTGTGTGTGTGTGTGTGTGTGTGTGTGTGTGTTTGTGTGCTGTTGTTTGTTATAAGAAGGCCATGGACAAAAATGCAACCAGTTTGGTTTAACATATTCTTAATTATGTAGTAGTCGAATATCTCTAGACTGGAAGTCCATCAGTAGCAGCCACAAAAGTGTTGAGACGCTATCTGCCTAACCATTTAAATTTCATGTGACATGCCTTCAGCATACCTTTTTGTTGTTTAAGAATACACCTTACCACGACTGGCAATCCTCGAAGTGGGTTTCTTGGTAGGGTAACAGATTGCTCAGTCTGATTGTAGTCATGGGTACCATAATAAACATTTTAAGTGGTACAACAGATACTCATTTTTCACAGCTTTATCTAGGTCATCTAATGCACTGGGCAGAGTGGTACCACTACCCCCTTAACCTGAAGCTTGAGATCCTCAAAAAAAAAAAAAAAAAAAAATCAGGGACTATGACTTTGTAGCAAAGAGTTTATGTACCGTTATACTAAGCCAATAAATTCATTAATTTATGAAGCCAAGGTTATCACCTATGGTTTCTCAAATGAATGCCAGTATTGCACTTGCACTCCACCCAGGGCAGCTGCCACTTTCACACCAATTCTAGTTACAGCTTTGATTCTTTCTCCACCATCTGCTTTAACAACATTTGCTCTGATTGGTTTCAGTGATATTTATGTCCTTTCTCAGTATAAGTACTTTTCTTATTCATTTCAGGTCACTATTTCCCTTTCACCACATTTTTTTTTTCTATTGGTGCCTCACTTACTAGATCTGTATCTTGTCATTGAAGCCCTCATAAATCTGATTTAGCCTGAGGTAACCATTACTTATCTGTTTCTTGGCAGCTCTGCAGGGCTGGTTGAATTGAAGTGGCAGCTTAGTAAAGAAGTGGTTGTCCACTTTTTTGTAATATGCTTAATCGTGCATTGTCACTGTATTCATTTAGTTTCTTTGCAAATATATGTACCGTTGTCTTCCACGAGTGCTTGGGACAGCACAAAGCTGTAAACTAAGCCGTCTTCCAAAAGAAGTAGCATGATCTGCATGACAGAAAAGAAAATTTGTTGGAGACTGTTGTTGGAGATATGTATACTTGTTGAAGGGAGTAATTAATTGAGAATGGTTACCTAGAAGTACTGTATAGCCTCTGCACTCTCTATGGCATTTTAGAGCTTTTTGCCACCCTGTTGATCCAACTATGGTGTTGTGCTTTTCATCACTGAACTTTTGATGTATATTTCTGCTGTATTGTTATGTTTTGGATTATGTAATCAAGATGTGGTATTTGAACCCTACTTCTAAATTGCTCACACGCTTGTTTCAAGTTGCACCATATGTGTTTGAGGACATACAGAAACTAATTTCATGTCAGTGTTCTCTTCCTTTAAGAAGACATACCTTTTAATGAATGATGTGATGTTGCCAATCTCGCCTTTACTCTCACTGAAGGGCCGGATCTGATCCGTCTCGGCTATTTTAGTGGTCTTCAACCTCTTCATTAGTTACAGATTTATTTAATGTGGAATTATTTAGATGACTTTTTTACTTCAGAGATTGTGCATATTTACGGATAATGGTGGACTGTAGAATTGTGCATATTTACTGATAATGGTGGAATGTAGAAGTTTGAGTAGACTTTTATGATGGAAATGTTCTGAATTGGGCAGTTTTGTCATTATTGGTGCATGCATTTTGTTTCATTGTTTACTGGAAAAATGTTCAAAACAATAGGAAGGTGTATCAAAGAGCACATGCATGTTTCATATGCAAGGGGCTTATGATATGAAAACAGCCCAGAATTTATCTTTATCTGCCGCTGGTAAAAATGTATTTTCTTTGAATGTGGGTTTCATTGCTGTTTCAATGAATGTGAGTTTCAAGGGCAGAGAAGTTTTAATGCTATGTTTGTTTAGCAGATGTCTTAGTGTTTGTGCTGTAAAATGCAAAATAAAATTTTCAAATGAAGTCCAAATCATCATAGAAGTAAATCAGTATGCACATTAGTGTTTATGGTAAATGCAGTGAAATAGCCAAGTAATGGTTTATTGGAATGGCTCCAGGAGGAGGCTCCATTCGACCATGATTTTGTGAGGGGGAAGGGCGGCAAACATAGACAGCCCCAGCTGAACTATACCTCCCAACTGTCCAGATTTTCAAAGAATGAATAGATTTTTGCTTCTTATTTTTGGTTTGTTCCTCATAAAATTTGTGGCAAATCGTTTAGGAATTAAGTCACTAAATAATGACACACTGAGTTTCAGACTTCATAACCAATGCATGCTAAAGTAAGACTTGTTGTTCTATCAACTGTCTCAGTTTATACAAGAGCAATTTTTAGTACTGTTTATATGTTCCCCCAATATATTTGGCCTTGTCCAGATTTATTGCATTAACAGGTTGAGAGGTACATACAAATAAATTGCTTTATAGAATTAGGCATAGCCAAACCTCTCAACTATCCCTGATTTTGGCTCAAAATGTTGCTCTTCCCCTAATAATCCCTCCGCAAAATAGCAATTTTGGAAGAAAACATGGAGGGTTTACAATTAAGAAATAACTGTAATCATAGTTATAGATTACTTTTATTTCAGAAATGCACGTAGATTATTTTATTGTGTCAGCTGCTCAAGTTAGCAGTACTAATATTAAAGTGTCCCTTCTTTGACAGGTTCCCAGCTGTATTGTGTGGCTATTTTATATTTTTACATCACATTTTGGTCCATTTTTCATAAAATTATGTTTTTTTGGCAAATTGGTGACAAATCATTAAAGACTGAAGTTAGAAAATAACTAATGCAAAACATATTCTATTATCTTTCTAAGTTTATAACAGCAGTATTTTTAAAAATTGTCCTTGTTTTTGGGCCTTTGTCCCACTTCTTTGTATGGCTTTGTCCAGATTTCTTGCTCTGAGGTTGAGAGGTATGACAAATGTGTCAGGGTCATCAGTCAGCCAGAGACATTTCAAATTGTGACATACTTGTTGCACTCCACGCCCCCATGTAGTGACTCTGGATGTGTCGAAGCAAGGCAAGGAGTAGTTATACAGTGTAAATGTGCAGGGTATCCCCCCATCCAGCGTAGACACAAGTACTAGAGTGGCTTTTCATCTGTCCTTGATTTTTGCAGAATGGTCTGGTTTCTGTCATATTTTTTGTACTGTTGATTTATGCTTATTACTCAAAGTGCCTGTTGCTCTGTGTTTAAGTAGCAATACTTTAATGACCATCAGGTAAGGTTGGCTGAGATTGTAAGATGCAAGTAAGATTTAATAAGCATACTGTTAAAGAATTGCCAACATTGAAAGCCTTTCTGTTGTTGCCATGTAGAGAATACTTAACTAGATAATGTATAAGCCTTGGGTATTGAAATGCATATGACAGTATTTGTGATAAAGGACAGGATTACATTATTTTAAGAAGCTCATTACACTTGGAGACTTCCAGTCATCTCTGCAGGCTTTATCCATAAACTAAACAGAATGCCAATCGTGTGGTCCATAACCTGTACAGTAATCCTTTTAAGCAATGCATCTTGAGCTTATTTCTTGTTTGCTTTTCATTTTTTACTTTGATCATGTTTTCCCCATGAAACAAGTAGATAGTTGTCAGGCAGCATGTCTTTTTTTGGATAAGGAACATTTTTACAAGTGGGGGCATCAGAGATTTCTACTTTCAGCATGTTACTTGGTACTTTAATAAAGCTGAATATAAATTATAATTAGAACTGCAGTGCAAGAAGTGGTTTGAGTTGAGTGCTGCTTGTTTTTCTTATACTTGATTTTGACTGGCA